>NW_018480036.1:58693-71285 GCF_002113885.1 Mizuhopecten yessoensis | reverse complement strand
TATGTATGTATGTATGTATGTATGTATGTATGTATGTATGTATGTATGTATTCGTTGTAGTTCAATGTTCAACCATGTTTGCATTTATGAGTTGTAGTTCAGTGTTCAAACATGTATGTATGTATTTATTAGGTGCAGTTCAATGTTCAACCATATATGTATGTATGCGTTGTAATTCAATGTTCAACCATGTATGTGTTTATGCGTTGTAATTCAATGTTCAACCATGTATGTATGAATGCGTTAAAGCTCAATGTCCAATCATGTATGTATTTATTAGGTGAATTCAATGTTTAACCATGTATGTATTTATGAGTTGTAGTTCAATGTTCAACCATGTATGTACGTATTCATTGTATTTCATTCCCAATAATGTATGCATGTATAAGTTGTAGTTGTACTTAGAAGAAATACATGTTATTAGAAGAAATACATGTCATTAGAAGAAATAAATGTCATTAGAAGAAATACATGTCATTAAAAGAAATACATGTCATTTGAATAAGTAAATGTCATTAGAAGAAATACATGTCATTAGAAGAAATAAATGTCATTAGAAGAAATACATGTTATTTGAAGAAATACATGTAATTAGAAAAAATACATGTCATTAGAAGAAAAACATGTCATTAGAAGAAATACATGTCATTAGAAGAAGTACATGTCATTAGAAGAAAAACATGTCATTAGAAGAAACATGTCATTAGAAGAAACAAATGTCATTAGAAGAAATACATGTCATAATAAGGAATACATGTCATTAGAAGAAATACATGTCATTAGAAGAAATAAATGTTATTTGAAGAAATACATGTCATTAGAAGAAATAAATGTCATTAGAAGAAATACATGTCATTAGAAGAGGTACATGTCATTAGAAGAAATACATGTCATTAGAAGAAATACAAGTCATTAGAAGAAATAAATGTCATTAGAAGAAATACATGTCATTAGAAGAAAAACATGCCATTAGAAGAAATAAATGTCATTATAGAAGAAATACATGTTATTTGAAGAAATACTTGTCATTAGAAAAAATACATGTCATTAGAAGAAGTACATGTCATTAGGAGAAAAACACGTCATTAGAAGAAATACATGTCATTAGAAGAAGTACATGTCATTAGAAGAAAAACATGTCATTAGAAGAAACATGTCATTAGAAGAAATAAATGTCATAAAAGGAAATATATGTCATTAGAAGAAATAAATGTCATTAGAAGACATATACGTCCTAAGAAGGAATACATGTCATTAGAAGAAAGACATGTCATTAGAAGAAATAAATGTCATAAAAGGAAATATATTTCATTAGAAGAAATAAATGTCATTAGAAGAAAGAAATGACTTTAAAAGAAATACATGTTATTTGAAGAAATACATGTCATTAGAAGAAAAACATGCCATTAGAAGAAATAAATGTCATTATAGAAGAAATACATGTTATTTGAAGAAATACATGTCATAAGAAGGAATACATGTCATTAGAAGAAATACATGTCATTAAAAGAAATAAATGTCATTAGAAGAAATAAATGTCATAAAAGGAAATATATGTCATTAGAAGAAATAAATGTCATTAGAAGACATATACGTCCTAAGAAGGAATACATGTCATTAGAAGAAGTACATGTCATTAGAAGAAAAACATGTCATTAGAAGAAAAACATTTCATTACAAGAAATACATGTCATTAAAAGAAATAAATGTCATTAGAAGAAATAAATGTCATAAAAGGAAATATATTTCATTAGAAGAAATAAATGTCATTAGAAGAAATACATGTCATTAGGGAGACATTCTCTCTCATTAGAAGAAAAACATTTCATTAGAAGAAATACATGTCATTAGAAGAAAAACATGTCATTAGAAGAAAAACATTTCATTAGAAGAAATACATGTCATTAGAAGAAGTACATGTCATTAGAAGAAAAACATGTCATTAGAAGAAAAACATTTCATTACAAGAAATACATGTCATTAAAAGAAATACATGTCATTAGAAGAAATACAAGTCATTAGAAGAAATAAATGTCATTAGAAGAAATAAATGTTATTTGAAGAAATACATGTCATTAGAAGAAAAACATGTCATTAGAAGAAATAAATGCCATTAGAAGAAATACATGTCATTAGAAGAAGTACATGTCATTAGAAGAAAAACATGTCATTAGAAGAAACATGTCATTAGAAGAAATAAATGTCATAAAAGGAAATATATTTCATTAGAAGAAATAAATGTCATTAGAAGAAATGCATGCCATTAAAAGAAATAAATGTCATTAGAAGAAATAAATGTCATAAAAGGAAATATATTTCATTAGAAGAAATAAATGTCATTAGAAGACATATACGTCCTAAGAAGGAATACATGTCATTAGAAGAAGTACATGTCATTAGAAGAGAAACATGTCATTAGAAGAAACATGTCATTAGGAGAAATAAATGTCATTAGAAGAAATACATGTCATAAGAAGGAATACATGTCACTAGAAGAAATACATGTCATTAGAAGAAAAACATGTCATTAGAGGAAACATGTCATTAGAAGAAATAAATGTCATAAAAGGAAATATATGTCATTAGAAGAAATAAATGTCATAAAAGGAAATATATTTCATTAGAAGAAATAAATGTCATTAGAAGAAATGCATGCCATTAAAAGAAATAAATGTCATTAGAAGAAATACATGTCATAAGAAGGAATACATGTCACTAGAAGAAATACATGTCATTAGAAGAAGTACATGTCATTAGAAGAAAAACATGTCATTAGAAGAAATAAATGTCATAAAAGGAAATATATGTCATTAGAAGAAATAAATGTCATAAAAGGAAATATATTTCATTAGAAGAAATAAATGTCATTAGAAGAAATACATGTCATAAGAAGGAATACATGTCATTAGAAGAAGTACATGTCATTCGGAGAAAAACACGTCATTAGAAGCAATACATGTCATTAGAAGAAGTACATGTCATTCGGAGAAAAACACGTCATTAGAAGCAATACATGTCATTAGAAGAAGTACATGTCATTAGAAGAAAAACATGTCATTAGAAGAAAAACATTTCATTACAAGAAATACATGTCATTAAAAGAAATACATGTCATTAGAAGAAATACAAGTCATTAGAAGAAATAAATGTCATTAGAAGAAATACATGTCATTAGGGAGACATTCTCTCTACGCAGTATGTTGTAGCCTGTTGACGTTGTTACAAATATAAATTTACATCATATTGTCTTTGATTATTGATTTGTGTTCACAAAACACATGCAGTAATTGAGGTATAGAGTTGGAATATTAGTTAAAATATTATAATGAATGGCGGACATGTCTGTGGAATACTGATCACTCGCTGATACCAGAGACTTATTTATTACATGTGCTATATACGTCTCTGTCAATACCAGCTTCCTGTATTGTAGAACCTGTCATGAAAAACAGCTGACAAGACAGCCACGATCAATGTTTTTAATGAATAAGATTTTCTATACATGCGCCGGTTTATAATAATACCGTCTACTTCTCCTCCGCTGTCTTTTCGTTATAATGGATATCAAAGTTCCATAGAATTGTATCAGAGAATAGACAAGAATATGACAGCAGAATTAAACAAAGGTGAGGCCAACTGTATAAAACGTCAGACAGTGACCGACAGATAGTGTGGTTATCGATAACCTATCTATAGTATAGACTACCATCAAGAATCTCACTTTATTGCCTTTCAGAAGCCAGGTATTCTTTATCCTATAATTGACACACAAATGTTGCTAGATTTTGTAGCAAAATGGATAGGTACATTATTAAAGATAATTATATATATAAAATCTTTGATTTTAGATTACAAGTATTTATAAAAACAAATATATTAATAATATTTCTTTTCCTCACAGATTTTCAATCAAAGATCAAACGTCTTTGTCATTGTATATGTTAAATTGATCTGAGTAACTGATGGTTTAAACTCAACTAAAGATCAATGCCATATCTTCGAAATTTGTAATTTGTATATGACCTGAAGGGGCTTGCGGATAACTAACATAAATAAACGTACTTGTAGAGTAGGAAACATACAAATACAGTGAATAACGCCTGACACACATAACACTGTTACTATGTACCTACAGAGAAAGGTAGCGACGCTGGGAACAATACCCAGTCACTCGATACCCTGTCATTAAGGATGAGCTAGGCTTTGGTGGTGGCGGCAGAAACCCGCAGTACCCGGAAATAAACCATTGACTTAAAAAAAGCTTGCGGCCAGTAACTGGCGACTGCCCTAGATAGACCTCGAGTCCGCGACCAAGTGTAAGGACGCTAGCTATAGTTTATGAGAAGTTCTTTTCACACAACCAATAACATTTTCTGTGTGACGTTTCGATGACTAGTACGATATGTACACTGTCACCTTCATCAGACAAGTGACCATTGAAGCGTATGCACACAAAGGTGTAAAATGTGTACGAGTTGTCCACAAAATCGATGTCGATTTCAGCTACACTGGAAACGTTTGTACAATAGTTGTTATACAGAGTCTTTGAGCCCCCTCGTCTCGATTTAGAACTTGCCCACTGCGTCGTAACCAGATGGCTTCCTTTATCTGCCGCTTGAACAGATTGCTCTCTCTGTCCAAAACTTGGAGTTATCCCAGTCAATCAACCAAAAAAACTTCTCACAATCCATACTTACCAACATGAAGAAAATGTTTAGAAAAACACGCTAGCTATAGTGTTCGTAGACGTCTTAATCACTCGGCCACTGAATATATATATTTTTAAATGCTTTTTGATATGTTTTGGCTGCAAAAACTTTTGCTTTTGAATGCAAATACAGATAAACTGTAGTTTTGTTTGTAATGCAACTAACAGCTGTATCCAGGTGTATTTGAAACGAATAATTAGGGTTCTAATGTGTTTAGTTCTCTCAGTATGATATCATATAGGTATATCAGGAACACTAAGACAACATATTACATTTAACAATTTAGATTTATTTTGTAAAGTTCTAAAGGAATACTTATCGAGCTTAAAATTAAAACAAATTTATAAAATCAATTGTTCTTGTAAAAATGACATATCTGGTGATCTGTGGTCTTTGCGTGATGCGGTTTGATTACTTAAACTTTAAGGGATTCCAATACAAATAAATGCTTTTTTCAGTTTTGCAGTTGATAAATAATTAGAGGATTGATTAGTTTACCGTTAACAAATACTAGTGAAGTTTACATAATGGTTTTAAAAACTAGCAGTTACGTCCCTCGTGTTTATCTACAGCTGTAGGAGATCTGTAATTAAAACACACCTAGTTCATCATACAACCCTATCAGCAGTAGATTTTGCAGGGAATGAGCTTTTCAACAGTATTTAAAATATATAATGATTAGTTATTATCAGATGTCATCAAATGAAGTTTAAGCTGTACAACTGCATACATATTCTTTATATGGGATGGAAACAAAAGCATGAACAGTTCAAAAGAAGCTTAAACAACTTCACTATACAGGTCAATGGGTGTTTGATCCGTTATGGCGGAGGAGGCAGGGTAATTACTGCAAATAAAACCATCCAATCTAGGTACAAATTAAATAAATATTTCTTGGACAAAATTGTTAAACATGACACATGGACAACTCACGTTGGTTCTGTTAGTTTATACGTTTATCGTTACGAGAAATACTGGAGCCTTCTCTCACAACTTTTATCAATAAACATGAGCAAAGAATGATTGATCGGTCCTAATCATGTGCAAAATATCATCGTTTTCCGAAATTAAGAAGTAAAATGAGGTTCGATATTTATATGATTCGGACGAACCACACACAAAAAAATCACGAAACCGATGTCATTATCGACAAATTCACGTTGATCATTTTAAACATTGGTAAACATCAGATAAATCCTGTTTAGAGTGTTAAATTGATTTTATAATGACATGTTCAAAACAGTTATTGAGCGGAGTCTCTTAAAAAACCTGGTTGATTGTCATCACAGTTTTATTTAGCTTTCGCTTTGTCTCTTGAAACCTTTTAACATGAACGCAGGGTTGGGTTCACTTAATTGCATATTTTTGTATAACTATTTCATAATCTATTATATCTGGTATGTCCTTTGATCTATATCCAGCCTGTAAATTGGTAGTGCATATGTACTGAGATTGGTTACATGATACCGTTAATTGTCTGCCGGGTGTAAACCTGTACATCAGTCATACACCAATTGGAGTGTCAAGCACAGACAATTACGCCTCTAAACCACAAAACGTGAGTAAATGCATAATCAAAAACGCCGTATTGAAAACATTGAAGGTAGATTTGTAAAGGGTAAGAGTGATGTTGAGGACATCCTTAGTAACGACGTGATTGGCGACTTGTATAGGGTAGGATTGAGGTTGAGGACATCCTTAGTAACGACGTGACTGTAGACTTGTATAGGGTAGGAGTGATATTAAGGACATCCTTAGTAACGACGTGCTTGTAGACTTGTACATGTTAGGAGTGATATTAAGGACATCCTTAGTAACGACGTGCTTGTAGATTTGTACAGGGTAGGAGCGATATTAAGGACATCCTTAGTAACGACGTGCTTGTAGACTTGTACAGGGTAGGAGCGATATTAAGGACATCCTTACTAACGACGTGCTTGTAGACTTGTATAGGGTAGGATTGATGTTGATGACATCCTTAGTAACGACGTGACTGTAGACTTGTATAGGGTAGGAGTGATGTTGAGGACATCCTTAGTAACGACGTGACTGTAGACTTGTAATGAAACAAGTGTTCAGTATTTTCTCCTTGTTTTTGTATGTGATAACTGGGATACGTTAAATGTAGTGGTTGGGCTAAGATACTTCCGTATACCAGGTAGTTCGGGTGGTTAGATCGATAGTACTGTACAACAATTTGAGGTTCAGGGTCTAGCCCCGCTTAATTTTACACTAAATACACGGTTGTAGATTATATTATGTTTATTTCTTCTTCATAATATTTTATCAAAGTCCCGTCAGGTATGGTTTTCTGTATAGAAATGATTTATCTAAGTTAGAGTGATGACGTAAATGTAGTTTCCAATACGTAATTACAATTCTGTGGTAGTGTTACGGGGATCTATAGAACACACACAGTGATACAAGGAGGTGTTTTCTCCTGAGAACCTGCCCACATGTGTAGTAAATAGAACACTATAGTTCATGTACTCCGTGATATAGACCTGTGTAACTCGTATCCATTTGGGCTTAACATATAATGGTTAGTTATTGTACTATCGCTTACATCAATCCTCTGAGGTGTCAAAACATATACTGTAAGTGTGAATCAATAATGATAAATTTAATGAGATTCATTGTCTACGCCCATGTATTTACGTCAACGTATTATAGAATTCAAAAAGTCAACCGAACTGTTGGATTGTCAGGGGCGGGTCCAGGTGAGGGCGTAATGGGCGTNCCCCCCCCCTTTTCAAAAAACAACAACAAAAATCTATCGTAATATAAAATATACATGCTCCAAGTCAGGAACCGTTACATTAGTGCATTTCACAATTATTTTATGTTTTTTAGCAAAAAAAAGGTCCAAATTTGTTTTCGCTTCGCTCCGCTCGGCTACAGATTTTATTCTACGCCCCGCCTCTTTCAAATATCCTAGAAACGCCCCTTATTGTGTACACTTACACTAACTCATTGAAATGACACTTCCACCTTAATGATCCGGGTTTAATTTTTGATCGTTTCAATCTTTTCAATATATTACTTTAAAGTATAAAGTATAAAACTGGCATAGTTAAATATTTACCTGTACTTTTACTTATAATTGTGGACTTGAGAGACTCGGCCAAAGTACTTATACATGTATCTTTTTAGAGCTACTAAATCCGTAGCAATTAGAAATTTATAACATGTATTTCACAACCTCCCAGCTACATTTTGTATCATATCATAGATTATATAGCTCTATACGTAGATGCAGAGGAGAAACTCATTTACAGTCGATTCCCTCTGTATCATTGGAATCTAACAACTGCGTACGCTTTGCATAAAATCGTTAAGGTAAATATACAGGATATTATTTAAACATGTAAATTCTTACAATATCACCTGAAATGCATACACATTTTTGATACATGTACGTATTGTTGACAAAAAGGGAAAACAATAGCGCGCACTGTTGTTCAGTCGTTGTGTATGAGTCATCAGTAAGGTTTTCACATATAATTTAATAAAGAACAATTGTGACGTCTGAAAATTAGTAAAATGATTACTAAATGCATTAATAAGATATGCAGAAAAAAACGGAGCATGTTAGATATGCTTATCGTTCAAGAGTAAACGTTAATCTCATAAATAAATATCAATCTCAAATTAATATACCTAGTTCATCTTAAAATGTAAATTTATAAATTTATACAGATGCCCATTTCGCTTTAGGCCTTGTTTTAGAATTTCAGTGAAAACGTTCTCCTTTAAATCTCTTTCAGTAATATCTGATGTATTTATATTTATATGATATTTAGCCATCCAAGAAATTTTTAAGTGATTAACATGTTTTCTGAAACAAGATCATATATCTTTAGACAAACTCTATACATTGTACCAATATAAGGGTATGAATAAGAAAAATAGGATTTGTATATGAATATACATGGACACCAGAGTGCGACGTGCCATGTTTCCAGTACTGTGAACGCCGTGTCAAGCTGCCAATACTTTGTGTCATACCTACGCTATCGTGAACGACAAAGACTCTCACCGAGGTACAACTACCCTATTGATGTGTAAGTAAGAGATTCGTGCCACTTTTCCAGATAATGACCTCCTATACACTCCCATGCGAATAAATAAACTACCATGTCCGTGTGGCAATGGTATTGATTACGGCTGTTTGATTGAAGACACTAAACAATGAACAAATATTACAAAACAACATTCAGTCGATTTTTTTTTTTATATATATACATATGTGTGCTTTACTGTAGCAAAATAACACAGGCATGCTCATTCTTAGGGAAGGAGTATTTCTCCGAGACTGGGTGCCTGGGATAGTATACGTAATACATATGTAGAAATAAACTATTGGCGATATATTAGTTAATCAAAACTTATATTCCGTTGCCAATATAGTTCAACACTCACATGTATACTCCATTTTAACATGTCTGTTCTGATCCATTTTGATATTCTAGAAAATTAATAACTAGGCCTATATTCTTTTGCCATCTCAACAACATGTTCTTAAGGAGTGCATCATAGATTTTTATACTATTTACGTAGCACAATTGACATATATTAAACAAAGTTCTGCGATTTATTTAAGTAGTTATTTTTGCCAATTGAACACGTTTAAATCAATTTACCTATTTATATAATATCTTTACAACATAAGCTTAAATGAATGATCGCGGTCTTGAGCAAGACTACTAAATGTTCCCGTACTAGAGAATGTACTTTGTCATTCGTAGCTTTGCTCAAGTCCTGTTTCCTGACAGGAGATTGATCAATCAAGTCAGGTACCTGACGATGTTTGCCTTTGGTCACGTTATTAATATTTACAGGTATGTGTTGTCTGTTTACCTCCAAATATTAACTGCTGTAAACAAGTATTTGTAGATCTATTAGTACTGCTTAATCAACCGTTCATTAAAACACGATAATTGACATGTTTTGCTTTGTGTAGCACTCATTGACATCATTTTAACAGGACTTCCGTTTATCTAAAGAAAGTGTATACGTGGAATATGCATTACAAAAAAATAAATCCGTTTCCGTTATTTTGACACGAGCGTTACAGTTAACCTTCTAGTTTGAAGGAATCCATCAATGTTTATGAAACAAATATGGCAGTTACAGAGTTTGTATTTTCTTGAACAAAGAAAAAGGAATTTTGAAAAGGTCAAGATAAATCGTTTCAAACAGTTATATGGAAGTGACGTAGGAGAAGAATTTTAGACATATTAGAAGAATTATTTTTGTAGAATAAATTCAAGCGGGTCCTAAGCATCGTTTTAAAAATGTTTACAAGCCCCACTGCAAACAAATACCGTATTCTAAAACGTTGATGAGTCCCGCAGGACAGGCATGAGTCTTGCGCTTACACAAATCAATGTCCCAAAAATCATTGTAGATTTGTACGATAAGACATTCTTTAAGCAGGAAATTAACATCAACAAATCAATAGTTCGTAAATACGTTTTTTCTCTAAACAAGCTTGTAAAATATGACGGAAAAACTTCATATTACACATGTTTTCAGCTAGTTTTAAAATCTTGAATATGGAACAAAGATTAAATAGACCTAGAACACTCAGACGAAGCAAGTATACTATGTACACACCAACAGTTGGCACTACAGCAACAAATAACAAAAAACAGCAGAAAACATGTAATCAATAGGTAGCTTTTATAACGTAACACAGGGCACACACACGTAAAACATGTAATCAATAGGTAGCCTTTATAACGTAACACAGGGCACACACAGGCAAAACATGTAATCAATAGGGAGCTTTTATAACGTAACACAGGGCACACACAGGAAAAACATGTAATCAATAGGTAGCTTTTATAACGTAACACAGGGCACACACAGGCAAAACATGTAATCAATAGGTAGCTTTTATAACGTAACACAGGGGGCACACACAGGTAAAACATGTAATCAATAGGTAGCTTTTATAACGTAACACAGGGCACACACAGGAAAAACATGTAATCAATAGGTAGATTTTATAACGTAACACAGGGGGCACCCACAGGTAAAACATGTAATCAATAGATAGCTTTTATAATGTAACACAGGGCACACACAGGAAAAACATGTAATCAATAGGTACCTTTTATAACGTAACACAGGGGGCACACACAGGAAAAACATGTAATCAATAGGTAGCCTTTATAACGTAACACAGGGCACACACAGGGAAAACATGTAATCAATAGGTAGCCTTTATAACGTAACACAGGGCACAAACAGGTAAAACATGTACTCAATAGGAAGCTTTTATAATGTAACACAGGGCACACACGGGTAAAACATGGAATCAATAGGTAGCTTTTATAATGTAACACAGGGCACACACAGGGAAAACATGTAATCAATAGGTAGGTTTTATAACGTAACACAGGGCACACACACGTAAAACATGTAATCAATAGGTAGCTTGTATA
The DNA here is from genome assembly GCF_002113885.1 of Mizuhopecten yessoensis. Lineage (NCBI taxonomy): Eukaryota > Metazoa > Mollusca > Bivalvia > Pectinida > Pectinidae > Mizuhopecten > Mizuhopecten yessoensis. Next base: position 60,124 of record NW_018480036.1, on the reverse strand, counting down.
ATGTAACACAGGGCACACACATGTAAAACATGTAATCAATAGGAAGCTTTTATAATGTAACACAGGGCACACACAGGCAAAACATGTACTCAATAGGTAGCTTTTATAACATAACACAGGGCACACACAGGTAAAACATGTAATCAATAGGTAGCTGAGACGGTTTGGAAACCGGCCCTTTCTAAATTGCCTTACGTTGATTCCAATCAAACAGTAGACTGATATCCTGTAAAATGCAAGAGTGTTATTTTATATAATTAGCAGTAAAACATGTATTCATATCAAAATGTAACGGTAAATGTGACATTTTTCTGACTCGCGTTGACCTGGTGTAGTATTTTTACTTTATATAAGACAACATCTTCATGACATAACTAGGGCTAAACATGACATAACCAGGGCTATACATGACATAACCAGGGCTTCACATGACATAACTAGGGCTATACATGACATAACTAGGGCTATTCATGACATAACTAGGGCTATACATGACATAACTAGGGCGATACATGACATAACTAGGGCTATACATGACATAACTAGGGCTTAACATGACATAACTAGGGCTATACATGGCATAACTAGGGCTATACATGACATAACGAGGGATATACATGACATAACCAGGGCTTCACATGACATAACTAGGGCTATACATGGCATAACTAGGGCTATACATGACATAACGAGAGATATACATGACATAACTAGGGCTTCACATGACATAACCAGGGCTATACATGACATAACTAGGGCTATACATGACATAACTAGGGCTAAACATGACATAACATGTAATCAATAGGTAGCTTTTATAATGTAACACAGGGCACACACAGGTAAAACATAAACTGAAGAAGAAGATATGGATGTCTTGTTACAGCTTAGTTTAAACAGTATTTTTATTCAATATACGGCAGTGACAAATAATGCAAAATCAATAAAGAGGATTCAAAAACAAGTATAAGTACTTATATTAATTCGTCTCCTTATTAATAAACCTGGCAGTAAGACGGCACTGTTACAAATATTTTGATAGTATAACAGACAACCATGGTTGGAATGTGATTCATGAAAAGGTAACCCTAATGAGCTCTATATACATGTAAGGATTCATTAGATACATTGAAAAAGGCCTGTTTCCAGTAATGTTAATTCTCCATAGGAGCCTGCCCCCGTATAATTTCTTATCTAGCTCAACTACTGTTTTTTTTTCTTTTCCGAAGAATAATTTAACACCTTTCCGACACCCAGATTTCATAATTTCAGTGAAAATGTATTTTTATAAAGTTGTCAATTTCAGCATCAAAGACATAAGTTCGTAAATAAAAGAAGGTTATCTCGAAATTGTAATTCGCAACATAGTATAAATTTCTTTTGATAAATATTTCCAAAACATCGTGTTTATTCATAAAACATAAAAAAAAA
>NW_018480036.1:42453-57736 GCF_002113885.1 Mizuhopecten yessoensis | reverse complement strand
CATCATTTGATTAGATTTTCATTAATATTTTACATAACATGCACATTTTATCAACACTTAGACAGCTTCTGAAAGGTACAACTTTGAGGAGCCATAAAAAACAAACCAAGTGACCTAAATCTTTATACTTTATAGATTTGTGACCACAACGGCATGGGCAATGCACCACCAACAGGACATTTGAATCAGAGAAGGGGCCGTTTTGGAAACCGGCCCTTTCTAAATTGCCTTACGTTGATTCCAATCAAACAGTAGACTGATATCCTGTAAAATGCAAGAGTGTTATTTTATATAAATAGCAGTAAAACATGTATTCATATCAAAATGTAACGGTAAATGTGACATTTTTCTGACTCGCGTTGACCTGGTGTAGTATTTTTACTTTATATTAGACAACATCTTCATGACATAACTAGGGCTAAACATGACATAACCAGGGCTTCACATGACATAACTAGGACTATACATGACATAACTAGTGCTTATCATGACATAACTAGGGATAAACATGACATAACTAAGGCTTTACATGACATCACTAGGGCTATACATGTCATAACTAGGGCTTTAGATGACATAACTAGGGCGTTACATGACATAACTTGGGGTATACATGGCATAACTAGGGCTAAACATCACATAACTAGGGCTAAAAATGAAATAACTAGGGCTTTAAATGACATAACTAGGGATACACATGACATAACTAGTGCTATACATGACATACCTAGGGCTATACATGTCATAACTAGGGCTTTCCATGACATATCTAGGGCTAAACATGACCTATACATGACATATCTAGGGCTAAACATGACCTATACATGACATATCTAGGGCTAAACATGAAATAACTAGGGCTATAAATGACATAACTAGGGCCATACGTGACATAACTAGGGCCTTACATGACATAACTAGTGCTTATCATGACATAACTAGGACCAGACATGGCATAACTAGGGCTAATCATGACGTAACTAGGGCTTTACACGACATAACTAGGGCTAAGCATGACATAACTAGGGTTATACATGACATAACGAGGGCTAAACATGACCTATACATGACATAACTAGGGCTATACATGACATAACCAGGGCTTTACATGACATAACAAGGGCTATACATGATATGCTGGCTATTTTGGTGTCAACGTAGCGTTTGTTTTAAATGAAGTATATTTCATCGATAGTCTTTCTAGTTCGAATGCAACTATCATAACAAATGTATACTAATAGTGTAGATATTGTCATAATTCTGTTTTGCATTTAAACATCACAACTTTTCATTTGAGGACATCAATAAGCGCAGAAGTATGCATTTTGTTGTACTGTGTTTTTATGAGAATAGTAAAACTGCCAAGTTGTTGTAAAATATGACGGAAAAACGTATCACAGCATGGAAATGTGATGCTAAAGTGAACAACTAGATTCAAGGAGGCAGCAACACAACAAGGAAACATCGTAAGCACTAGCAAATTGAAGGAGGCGAACCTAGGTATTCAGGAGGTATAAGAAGCCTCTAGACATACGTGGCACCCGTCATGATTTCTCTTGTTAATGAATGATTTAATTGCTGCATTCTATTTGTCAATATTTTGAAGGATATAAACATGTCTCCCTTCTTCAACTTAGTAAACTCTGACTGCGTATAAATTAGCGTATACGCAGTGAAAATAAGGCTCGGCGGATTGATACTTGTTTCAAATATGTCGCTGTTCACACTTCAGCGAGATAACAGTCCAATGATAACCAATGTTTAGATGATTCACCATATCTAGATACATAGAACATATTCGGGATTCATTATGTCTAATTATACAAGAAAAGAATGCTGACAAATTTCTTATTGCATGGATGCACATTTAAATTTCTTTGGCGGTAACGTCAACAATATGGCGGCTTCGTTCTGACCGCGTCACTCCATGAGCAGTGTGTCTCTGCGTGAACGTGACGACCGGTGTAAATGAAAAGAACAGATCGAAGGGCTTCTCAAATTGCTTAATTTAGAATTTAAAAACCATGAAAGGCAAACAAATAGTGTTGTTCACTGCGTACTTTCTAAATTTACTCATATATCGATGTAGATTCACTGGAACCATATTGTCCTGGCAACCACGGCTTTGATTTGGTTGTTTGTACGTGGGGAAAGCCAAACAAAGGTAACAGTGTACTGCACCATATTGCCATTTTGTCCACTAAGGTTTCATCAAAACATGTATGACGAGTTTTGAAACACAGGTGAAATACAGCGAAAGGGGAAAACTGTGGCCAAAACCCTTTATAACGGTACAACTTTTACAAATTTCGGTTACAACAGAAAGTTGATACTTTAAAACTAGTTGTTCATATCAGCCACGTCCTAACGAATTTCAGCATACAGGTAAACATTTCATCTAAGATAATACTCAATTACATCGTATATGGTATTTGGTTTATATTCCCTTCTAAATTCAAGTATATTTATCTCGTGATCTCGAGAAACAACCGCTCTCATTGATTTGTGAACAAATTTGTGAACATTTTTCCTCTCAATGATTAGCCATTGTAAGCCCTACGCATGTCATCGCTTTGAAACAATTTGTAACTGACAGCTCTTAACGATATTGCTACATTTGACCTTTGTACATGCGGAGATAAATAGCACTGTCTTACACGGTTTTATAAAAGAGTATTATACGGTAATGATAAGTCTCTTATGGACATCACTATGGCTGGATCAGTTAGACACATTTAATTGATCGGTCTGATACAACTGTAAGCCATCTCTCATTAAACGGCCTTCCAGGGTACATTTCCCACAGAAACAGATCCCCAAAAGCCTACTTGACAGATAAGCCGAACCATTCTGATATATTCTTTGAAACACTGAAGTAAGCTGGAGATCGATACAGGGCCCAAATCCTCAATATCGCTTTCTTAATTGGTTCTCCTCCTTATGGACGGCATGTGCGTTGCTTTTAAAAAAACAACAGACCAACGTTTTTACGTCGAACCTTTTGATTGACGGCTTATTCTTCTGTAACTACATACACAGTGTATGTAGTTTCCGTCTGATATATCAATGCACGTACTCAAACTGATTGGAATAATACACTTTTCTTCACTGTGGTAAGGACAAAAAATTCTTACCTCAAACGATCAGATTTCTTAATGCTCACCCCAAGGATAGTTATTTTCTGTCTAGCACATAAAGCGGTCAGTGAAATATCCCCGCACCTTAAAAGAAATGATTTCGATTAAAACGAATCCTTCTACAATAGTCGGCCAGATATAACATGACATCATCAATTTTGTATATGACCTAGCAACTTTTTGTTCTGCAAATCTTTCCCCCAACGAAAGTATGGGAGACTGTTCAATAAGGGAGAATAGTTCATGTCGATGTGTGTATTACTGTTATTACTGCCTCTCTGTCAAATATCGGTATACTGTCTGCCGTAAATTAGCACCAGCCCCTGTCACCTGATATCAAAAAGTCCATATCGACCATCACTCCAGTTATAAGAGACTTAATTGTTTCTGTAACCTGAAAGGGGTCAATTGCCGACATGCGCAGCGAAGCAAGAATGATGATTAGACAGATATTCCCACTTCGGCCTTGGTACTGAAATATTGATGACTCTTAATGATTTCAGTAATGTGTGTCATGTTGATATGATTTTCACCACAGTTGGTTCAAAGGGTCACATGAAAGAAGGTAACCAGCCTACAATAAATATTCTTCTTACAAAATATGGTCCAGCAGTAATGAGATAATTAATGAAGAATTTTAATCGACGATTATGTATGTCCTCATTTTCTCACGTCTAAAGTCGTCAACCGTAAGGGTGAACGGACCTGTTTGGTGTGACGTTTCCAATGACGGCTGTATTTTGGAGTATCCGGCTTGGTTGCTCCCTCAGACGATTTAGAATATGGACCAATGGTCTATGCCACATTGACATTGCATACGTCATTATCAGTTATTACCACCTCAGGTTAAAAAAGGTCGCTCATTTGTTCGTATGATTCGCTCCAAGTGATTGACCCATTATGTATTGACTGGAGTGATCGGAACAAAGAGTTATTATCCAGCATTCCATTTGGAACTGGGCTAGTTCAAATGCATGTTTCTAGATAACGTCATGGCTTTGTCAGTTTAGCGTACTGTTGTGTTGTTGTTGCTACAGCGATTATATAAACTGAACGTATCTATGGGAAATGGCACTCGCACGGGAACTGATATTTCCGTATTGGTAGACAGGTGTTTTTGAACATCTACAATTAAGTGACAGGTAACATACAACAATTCAATCGTTAGTGACCTGACTATTCTACCGACTTTTACAAGACACATCAGATGTAGCACAAATGGTCAGGGAACCGTTTTCCTAACACCAGATTTCCCGTCCGGCATTCTATATTGAACAGGATTAGATACAGAAAGACCCATTGCAATTATATTCTTGTTTTATAAGAAACAAAATGTTCACTGAAGAACGTTTAATTTTCTCTGGTTTTATTTTACCACAGAAATGTATGAAGTCGAAACACATCAATGTAAGGTAGATGGTACATTTACTTAACGACATAATTATCGATTTTATTCGTTTTCCAATTAAGCTGATATAATCGGTGACCTCATTTAAACAGGTGCAATTCTATTTTACACAAATTTTCGTTCAATATCTGATATTTTTAAAGACCCATAATGTTACATAATGTTACTCTGTTATGGACCTTTATCTTACATTTCAAATGCTCATAAACACCTCACAGTGTGGAAGTACGTAGTAGTTACTTTGTTTGACACAGTACTGAGCACGAGATCAGTCTCATTTTGTCCTATCGTAGTTTTTCCTTTGGTTCTTAAATTAAAGTAATATTTTAACTAAGAGACATGTACAGCTTCTGGTCCTGAACACAATGTTTATTTTACTAAGATGTTGAAAATGCAGAAATGTTATGGCAGCTACTGATTTAAGACAGTATAGCTAACTCGTGTCTGAATAAAGTATTACATTTTGTTGATTTTTCTCATTTATAGTGAATGTATTTACTAACGTCGTACATGACTCGCCTTAGGTGATGACTTTCGAAAGGATTCAATCCGTTTGTGTATTAGATAGGGGCTTAGTATAGAAGATGTTTTAGTGGGTTTTTTGGTGATACAGAATTGTTTAGAAATATGTTTGAGATTTGTCTTGTAAAATGTGAGAGCCGTGTGAAAAATAATGGGTTAAAACGTAAATAATGCAGGGTATCTGTCAGTTACGTCACAACTACACACGAGATCAGTGACGTCAAAACCAACACGCAAGATATATATATATATATATAATGACGTCACAACTAAACACAGGACGACTGTGTCTGTCTGTGACGTCACAGCTTCACGCGAGACGTAGTACTAGTGTATCAGTGACATTACAACCTCACAGCACAAGAGGCACTTATCAGCGACGCCACAACAATACTTGAGCTATCTTTCAAAGATGTCACAACAACATTATATAAATATGACATTCATTAGCAGGTGACAGTGAATATTGTCAACCCGAGAAAACCATTGTCACCCGAGGCGAATATTATTATGAAGCCGGGGGTGACAATGGGTTTTTGAGGGTTGACAATATTCACTGTCACCTGCTAATGAATGTCATATCTATTTTATTACACCAAAAGTCTTCAGAAACGGCAGCAAACCCCGATAATGACATCTTGTTTGTTGATTGTCTGCTGTTTACAATCGCTATCGCACCGGCGCTTGATAAAATTGGCGGTTGCTGTCAAACGTTCTTGTGACCGTCACGGTAGGGAAACGAAGCGGTGAACGCAGATTTTTCGCGCATGTGATATTTTTCTCTGTCTCATGGCAATATCACCCGCGCCCCTTAAATGTATTTTCGGAGGGTTCACAGAGATTTTTGTTTAATGTGCTCCGAACCAATCAAATAGCTAGAAATTCACTTGAGGTGTAACAAAAGGAAATATATCACTGAAGTCACAACCACACAGGAAACAGTTGCACCGGTCAGTGATTACAATTGAAAAGGTTGTTATTCAAAGAATATCGATCCATCGATCAAATTATATATGTATACATATGTAACTGACTTCTTCATTACGAATAAAGTTGCAACAACCAAAAACGATCAATTAGCAAAATAGTATCAGCTCACGGTTGCTAGCGGTAGTAACAAGTCATGTACTGCCTTAGAAATTCTCCCTCCAGCTACCCATCCTATCTCTTGTGTCAGTATTAACCCCGGTACAAATCGGAAACACCGTTAACAGAGAGCCATGTGCCCCAGACTTATATGAAATGCAGTCGAATGCCAACTGTCATATAAAATTGTTTCGTCCTTTCATGCCACGCCTGTTTTCCTGTCTAATTCGACATTCAGTTACTGCAGCTTCACATTCCAGAAGGTGTAAAATCTCGAAATTTAGCGGCTCTTTACTTCGAGCTACAGCAGTAAAAAGATGGCTGCCGTAAACTCGCAGCTGAGCCTGCGCACCGCGTTGAGACATTATTATTCCGCAATGACGCGTCAGAAAATTTGATATCATCAACAAAAAATGAAATATGACTTTTAAAATATGGTTTTGGGTTTTGTTTCTACATAATTTGGCTGTATTGAACTATCAACGTACACCATCATGTTGTATGATGGTCGATCCTCCAATAACGGACCATATTTTGTATGTTAATGTAGACTTGCACAGCTCAAGAACCCGGGAAAACTATCAGAATTGCCTTCACAAGTTCCAATCATTGAAAAACATACTTTGATTGAAATATAATCGCAGTTCATTAAATTTGTTTCAAGACCAACTCAATTCATCGCCCCATGAAAGATTCAAACCTTAAATGTATGTCAATCTTCGTTTAGCCAAACATCGTAAGTTTGAACATAAAATGATTCAAATTTTTTGAATTTGAAAGTAATAATTTGTATTTGTCTTTTTTTGTATTGAAATAGATATAAACTCGAATTACTGACTATGTACACTGTAAAAAGTATCGCCAGCAATAGTTATAAACCCTAGTATCTGATTTCAACATTTTAATAACAATAGTAAGAGAATCTATTAATTTCTACGGAACCGTAATATACATTGTTCCTGTAGCGGGTTCAGCAATTTACAGTTACCAGAGTCAGATAGCAAAGCGTGTGTTTGAATGCGAGTGACCCACTCGATGATATATTTGGCATATAAGAAATTGTAAAATGTTAATTTTGATGGATCCTTCAAAGAAATCAAAACGATCACTCTTGAGGCTTGATTGTTTTTAGAGATATCACCAAGGCACAAAGCAACATAATTATGACGGTGTATGACAGTAAACTTTACGTAACATACCGGATAATAAATACCATCTAACAAACCATGGATATCGCCTCTTGTTGAGATTTCGGTTTAGTTAGTAACCAAATAAAACAACAGTAAACATTGGTGCGTCAAATTAAAAAAAAAAAAAAGGTAAATTGAAGTGTTTTTTGTAAGGTGGTACCGAGCTATTCCGTCTTTGCGTATTGCAGAGTTATCTTCTCTCGAGAGCAGGTATTGATTGTTACGGCATTTGTTTGTGAGAGGAACGTCATCAATTTTTGAGAAAACGCCGTAATTTTCTCACACGAACCAATAACGTAACAATAAATACCTGCTCTCAAGAGAAGATAACTCTGCAATACGCAAAGACGGAATACCAAGACATAACTTCAGATAGCGCAAGGAAATAAAAAATGTATACTACCACGTCAAGTGTAACTAATTGTAAAGTTTTGCTGTCGTATTAGGCGACATAACCTAGATAATTCGATATGCAAATTAGACGCTGTTCTTTTGCAAGATTTATCACGTGATCGTGTTGCCTCGTTTTACCTTGATCAATGTTGCGCCAACATTTCTTAGCGCGTAGGGTTGGGATTCCCGGATTGCGTTAACTGCTAGGCCTGCTTGGTTGCCATGACGTGATGGAAAGTCACTGACCGGCTGATCATAACGCGACCTTCACCTTCACCGACTTTACCTGACAGCTGTGTTTTGCAACCACTGTTCAGACCGATGCTACTTTTTGCAACATTATTCTTCACAAACGGTATGTACACTGTAGACGAATGCTCGACATCACTTGACCTTGATAACCAATAACTAACCATACAGTGCAGTAGACGACGTTTTGCAGACCAGAAACAACTGAACACGAGTGACGTCAGATACGATGTTTATTTCAATCAATCAAACATTGACACGCTATCGACATCGTTCGTCAAAACATGAAATCAACGTTTGACAGTACATACACACACTGCAGACATCGTGAAATGTACGGCACTACCCAGTGAAGTAAAAACAGAAGTAATTAATAATTCAACATTTTGTGTTCAGACCTGTACATTTTAAATGTCAATAATTAATAAACCATTTTCACTGCACGGACCCACATACTTTAGGTATATAGATCCGTGTAATCTTTTGACAGGCAGGACTGTCAAATATTTTGATCCGGCCTGACAGTTATTATTTCCTTTATTTCCTCCAGAAATGAAGAGTTACAGAAATAACGAACAATACACGTACAATTCAACACTATTGAAAGAGAAGAAAATGCATTCACAATCATGGTCACAACCTTACATAGTGACACACACATGCACATGGACAGACACACACATAAGAGAATAATAATAGTACCCGCATCATACCATAAAGTACTATAAACACAACACAATGATTAAATAGGTACTATTACAGTCATTATACGGTGATAATTATGATGATAGACAGTATAACACTAATCATACATTACATCACACATTGATATAATAGACATATTTACACTCCTCAAACTACATTATCATATAATAGTATAGACAGTAATCCACTTCTCGTACTAAGCAATCATACAACATTGTAATAAACAGTATTACAAGCAACACACTATAAATTATACAGCATTATTATAGACAGTATTACTGTTACATAAGTCTTACAATACAATCATACATTAAGTAGAACCCGTTGCACGAAGTCATACAATATAGTCATACAGTGGTGTGAAATACACAACATACAATATAATAATTAACTTAAAGAAACAGCGCAACCATGCAATAATTTCAGTTGTAGTAATGTAGTAATACATCTCACAAGATTAATTCATACAATACAAACAATATTATGAATGGTAGTAAATTGCACTAATCAACAGGAAAGACGTAGGAAATGCTTGCCTACTAATATGAATACAAAAATATATGTATTTCATGTATTCATCTTGCTGAAGCCTGAGGTACACACAAGTAAATTAGTGATCATATTACTCAGTATACAACATTCAAATATCTAAGGATAAATTACATAATGCCACTGTATTGAAGAATTTTAGTAATAATAACAATGGATTTTATTCTAAAGTCCTCCAGTTCATATGGAGATACAGTTCATATGGAGATACATAGCTATATTATGTTGTTTAGTCACGTGAAATTGCTTCACACCGTGACAGTATGGACACCCACTGGTTCAGTGTGGTGAGATATAGCTACAAGTAATCTATGGCAGGTACATGAAGCACCTATATATTATTGCTTGTGTCAAGTAAGGTATATAATCATAAAAAATATTATTACTTTATTTAAGCGAAGTACATATATAAACTTGAAACAGGGCAGGAAGTCTGATAACAACTTATAATTCATTTGATGCGACAAAAATTCAGTTATACTTAAATATCAAACTATCGATCATTTACATGTCACCTATTTTGGTCATCAATAAAGACTTGTTTGTATGAAATTACTATAAGATAATAATTTTATAACGCATGCATCATATAAGCGATCTACCGTCTGAAACCAGTCTATGTGTATACTTTTACGTAGGACACGCAGAGCTGTCTCCCCTTAATATGAGGTATGACATGTTTATCAAATCCAAAACCAGGTTGAAGAATTTCATACATTCAAACATACTGTTTAAATTCTGTAATAATAATACGCGTTTTAGACATTACCTTAACCAATTTCAGTGTTAGAGGGTTTTCTCGTTGCTGATTCAATATGCTACATTGTGCAATCATAGACAATTTCCACTGATTGATAAAAGATTATAATAAATATTAGATTAGATTTAGCTCTTTTTACCCTACAATCGATTCTGAAGTAAGTTCTGTCAACTTATAAGTATCACAATTTTTGGGGTTGTATGGTCGCGCGGAAGGTTTTTTTTTTTTATAGAATGTAAATGTATTCCTAAGTATAATAATCGAACCCCAGCAAACTTATTATACAGTTCTTGATATACAACGTAGGTCAATATGTTTTTCAATGAACATCCGATTTATTAAATGATATATACTACATATTTTCTAAACCGGTATCATTATTACAATGATATATTATTCTAGTGTCACACATCACATTAAGCATCCAATGAAATAAAACTCAAAGTATTTAAAAGAGATATAATACTGATTTTGGCTTACGAGATTATAAAACAATATTAACTAGAATTATGTCAGTGTGACATTAAAGCCGCTCACCACTTTAAATTTAATTGCTTCAGTAACACAGTGACCATGAATATCTACTATCGAAATTGTACGGGATACGCTGTATAATGAACTACATATTTTTGTGGAAATTGTTGTGCTCCTATACGCTGATGACAGTGTTCTATTTTCAGAAAGTCCAGAGGGACTGCAGAGTGCTTTGAATGTATTCCAGCAATATTGTAAGATTTGGAAGCTTGATATAAATGTAAATAAAACAAAAGTCATGTTTTTTTGTAAGAGGAAAAGTAAACAACAACATGTGTTTGTATTACAAAATGAAATTTTAGAAATTTTAGATAATTTTACTTACTTAAGAATATTATTTAATTACAATGGCAGTTTTGTAAACGCAAGACGCGGATTGATCAACCAGGCCCAAAAGTAAATATTGCCTATATACAAAAAAATCAGGAACCTTTCTCTTCCTATAAATTTACAATTAAAACTATTTGATTCTTTAGTGGAACCGATTCTATTGTATGGATCGGATGTATGGGGATTCGAAAACCTGAAAATAATCGAACAGATTCATCTTAAGTTTTGTAAAAGAATTCTTAAAGTGAGATCTACAACGCCTAATTTTATGATTTATGGCGAGCTAGGTCGTGTGCCATTGGAAATAAATGTTAAACTAAGAATGTTAGGTTTTTGGAATTGAATAATTAGTAATGAAAACAAACACAGCAGCATATTACTACGACTGGCTTTACATATGCAAAACGATGGTACTCTGCCGTTCAAATTGATTAACTATATAAAAAGGTATTTTCAATGAAACGGGATTTTCTTACATATTTGATAATACATTATAGATGCCTGATGGATTTTACAAATACATTTTAAAACAACGGCTTAACGATGACTTTGTACAGTAATGGTTCGATGGCATTACTAGCTCATCTCGTGGGAAGTTCTACACTCTTTTTAAAACGGAATTTGGTATAGGAAAATATTTATTACATCTGCCAGAACATATCAGAACACCAATAACAAAACTGCGCATTTCGAATTTGAAGTTTCCAATTGAAACAGGTAGATGGTATAGCATACTCCGAGATAATCGACTATGTAATTTGTGCGCGGAAAGTGTCGGGGATGAATTTCATTATCTATTTGTATGCAATAATATAACTTTATCCACCTCACGTAACAAATATAGTCCTCGTTATTATTGCACAAACCCAAATATTTATAAGTTTAAAGGTCTTTTATCATTATACAATCAACGAGTTCTGACAGGTTTATCTATTTTCCTAACCAAAATGGCTCCTCTTTTGTGAATGATGCATATGTATAACTGTTATTAGTTAAATAACTTGGGAATTATATGTATGTTTTTTATGTTTGCTTTGTATTTTCCATTGTATGTCATATCATGTTACGATACCGTACCGGTTCTAAACTGAACTGTCCATTCTTTCAGTTATACATGTGTATACAAATATGTATATTGTACTTCATTTTCCATATCTGCAACTTTATTTCCTCATGTAACACATATTATGTGTCTGAGTGTCAATACAATCTTGCTTGTTTACATGCATGCACCTGTCCATCCTGTCAAAATTTAGTATATGAATTCATGTACGTGTACCTCATGTTACACATTTTCATGTGTCTGAGTGTTGGAAATAAAATCTGAAATCTGCAACAGGTCCCGACAGGAAAATTCTACTGATGTGTAGAGGGTATCACTATAATACCTCAGATATGTGTTCTGTATTCTGCTTATTGCAAATCAGGTCATGTGATGATGTTGCCTTTGGGAGTTCCAAAATCAATCACCTCTTAAATGATGCCTTAAAAGCATTTCTCCCTCTCCTCTTTTTCACCCTCTTTAAGTGTGACGCATTGTTGTAATTTTCATTAATTAGCATCCTCCAATGATGGGACATGAACATTTACATGCAGAATGGCAATCGGTGAATGGATAATAAAGAATAGGTGCATTTTGTGCTTGTGAAATGAAGGATAATTACCAGTAGTGGGAAAACATGCATGGAGAAGAGACATTGTACTCTTTTTATTTTTGATTATTTTTTATTCATATTAATAATAATTACTTTTAAATAATAATAATTATTATTAAATAATAATAATTATTAATATATGTAGTGACTATATTTAAGGACTCACACAACTAAATCAGCCAATCAGCAAGTGTTTCATACGTTTGTAGTTCCTATTTGAAATAAGTTCCGGCTAATTACTGGGCCACTGAAGGAGTTTAATAAGGAACTGATGACAGATTTTTAGATAAATGAAATGTTCAGGTATTTAACTTTTGAAAAATATATACTTTTGATATATTTCCATGTCTGTGTGCGGATTTGCACAGGGGCAAAATGTCTGGGGGCGTTTCTGTTTTGGGTCACCGGTTTTGCTTGTAAACTTCCGGTTGTCAACTTCTTGGCGCTGTGACACTCCAATATGCCACTAAACATACCAAAAAAGTCATTTTGTAGCCTTTGCAAGGTATGTATTTATGAATCTAGACAGTTGTCACTAGTTTTGAACTTCAAATATTAAAGTTATTAGCTAAAATGTTTGGTAATAATATATAGTAAATGATTTAGTTGTGCGAGTCCTTTAACTGTCTTTCTCAATGCGGCTTTACCAATTCAACGTAAGAGTTCTTTCCCTTACACCGGATTGGATAGTATTTTGACACTGCGCGAATTCTTGTCAAACAGCAGCGACAGTTGTGTTATGTTCTTAAATTGTTACATTTTCATAAATCAATACACCAGAAATAGCATGCTGTGTAACAGAAATGTTTGACAAGCATACACAGTTCACATATCGTCTCGTCTCAGAGCCATTACCGTTATCAACCTTAGCACGATATGTCATATTACGTTCCAGTTTGAAACATCAAAATAGAGGTTATACTTCATCACTCATACGGTTAATAAGTATATATATTTACTTCCTCCTTCTACAGACAGCATCAATGCTTGACAGTCTTCACATGTGCTTTCTCGAATCATATGTGTTTCACACGCCTATCACTCCTCAGGCCTCAATCCTAGTTGCTAAAACGCTCAAACCTAGTGCACGAATTTCACCACCACAACACTCGTAGAATGCACCGGAGATAAACATTTTGTTTTCAGCAATTATTTAAAGTATGGATTATAATTTGGAGAAGAGTATCAGAAGACTTTATGTATCCCACAAGTGAGTGTCACAGTTTCTACTTTCTATTTACGATAACGAAACTATAAAGCGGAAACATGCAAGACTGAATTATGCGCACACAGCCCGAACGGAAGTGGTTCCATCATTTCGTTCTCTGGACAGAATTAATAAGCCGCTCCGCTTTCGCCAAGAGCAGATTAAAAATGAAAATGACCGTATCAGACATTACTATTTTAGCAGATTGACCTCATTTAGTCATTATCATGCATATTGCTGCATATGAAATATGCAGTTATTTTAGCGATATAAAAGGCCGGCGTGTTTGATGATGTCAATAAGAATGCCTGTAGTGTTGTTGTCTCCGCCCGAGTTCTCGATAGAGGATGTGTATTAGGCCCCCTAATGCATCAACGTTTCTTAACAGACCTAACATTACTTGGATTTGACCAAGATTTACGTGGCGGGTGTCGTTGATGAGGTTACTCCATGTCCTTTTCAATGGTTTCCATGTAAGTATTTCCTTTGTTAATGCATAGACCTAAATTAATGGGACCGCCGACTCCATGACGTCACACTCTATAATCAACCAAGGAGCTTCCCGATGTACGCAGCGCCCCCACCGGGTGGTATAGGAAGCAACTTCCGGTTTGCTCCAGGGGTAAAACAATGGGTGGCAAACACTGTTGTGTGGTCGATTGTACCAACTCCAGTAAGAAAACAGGACAGGGTATTAATTACTTTGGCTTTCCCAAAGACGCGGAATGGCGGTCAACATTGATAGCAGCCGTAAAGCGGTGTGATTCGGGGTTTAACCCTGACAGCATGCACATTTGTTCGGCCCATTTTAAGCCAAGTTGCCTTCTATTACATGATTGAAAAAGTCTAGGATTAATATCAAAATATGATTTGTTTAATTGTTGATGAATAACTTAGGATTATAATCAAAGTACTGAAAGTACTGATAGCTAAGGCAAAAGATATATATATATTATTTTTGGAAAAGAGAACAAAATAAAGAGGAAGTTTCCATCATATTGTACAGAAGGATTTACTGTTAATTTGTTATGAATCAAAGTTTTATGTAAAAGTGTACCACTGTGAAGTTATTCTTCTTGTGTGTACAGTATATCTTTATAGGTTTGTATTTCATAGAACATTAAAAACTGAAACTGGCATTTACCCCTTTGACCAATACCTGATTATTTTAAACCATTAAATAGATTATGCACAGATTGTGAACATCTTTGAACTTTGCCTTTGTTGTTGAATAAGATATCAACCCTTGCCTTATCTGACAAAGTTACTTGGCATAAAACCATTGACCAATCAGAGTACAGTATGCTAATTAATTAGGCATGGATTTCACTCAACTTTGAACTTATCGTCTAAGTTTGTATATTGATCAATATATATTCAAGCAAGTTATCTTGTAAAGTGTGCACATCGACCAGGGTTGGCATGCTTTTTAATACGTGTGAATTTTGTTCAAGTTTCAATTTTGCATCAGTCAGTGTATATTGTTACAGAACAATATTTATAAGGATGTTTACTTGCCGAAACTAAATTGTGGATAAGCAAGTGGATTACTGCTACC
>NW_018480036.1:39917-42431 GCF_002113885.1 Mizuhopecten yessoensis | reverse complement strand
CAAGGTTTATAAAATTTGGTTTGAATACTTAGTTAGGAATGCACTGACAATTTCTCTGTCACATGTACATGAACAGGTTGTGAAGCTGTAGCCTTCACCTTGACTGAATGAACTTGACATTAAAACTTTAGAAATGAAGTTTCAAGAAACATATGGTTGAAAACTTAAGAAATAATTGCTCTCATTGACATTGATACAATCTTGTGTGCAATCCCTCTCATATATCACACAAGATTTAATATCAAATGTTTGACACGGTAAAATCGAGCGAAATTAACAAATATCAAGTAACATATTATAACTTTTATTTGATTTTTTGATATTGATCATAAGCATTGTTAAAAGTACAATGTATACCAGGGATCTTACATTTCTTTTACTGCTTAACATTTGGGTTGAGTTTTAATTCATTGGACAAAAACTAAAAGGAAGCCATGACCAGTATTTCTATCTTTAAAAACATACTTTTAATGTTTTTCCAATTTGCTCCCACCACCCATAGTGTTATATTGATCAAAACAAACGTTGTTTCCAACATTTGTGCCCTTAGTCAGTAGGGGGTGTTCAATCACATTCATCAGGGTTTCAGCATCAAGTAGGGGCTGTTCAATCACATTCATCAGGCTTTCAGCATCAATATTCACAGATTCAATCTGTTCCAAGTAAAGATCACTGACTTCTCCATTAAGGAAAAGTTTGCGAGGAAAGCATTTGAACTACATTTGAACTATTCGCTGATGGAAGGATCTGTGGACTCGGCTTTCATGTGTCTGAGAGAAAATGATTTAGTCAGAGGTTCCTCCTCTATAAAGTAACTGACAGATTTCAAAATGTCATGTCACTGTTGGTATAGTTCTTGCAGCCTTTTGAAAAAGTTCATGAAGTCCTCAAAGGTATGAGAGAGTTGGTACAGTTCCTATTTCTCATCCTCCTTTCTCCCATCAATAACCATCCCTGTCTGTTGTAATATTGATTGCTTTCCCCCCCTAAAATAGAACATAGTTACCATATAATTTCTGCACCAGCAATAATGTTTAGAGATGATATTCAAACAAATAGGAGGCATAGCAATATGAGCTTGTATAGTGAGAAATAAGGCATTAAAGCTGAGGAGTTCATTAAAATGTTTCAAAAACATTTCAATAAGTCAATCTCTTTGGTAGCAGAACTAAATATAAACAAAATGTACATTAAATTCAACTTATAACAGCACATCATATGGGGGCTTAAGACATCTAATTCCTTAGGTGGTAAAACATGTGTACATAAAAAGGTACCAGTAAAAACAAAACAAAATTAGTTTAAACACACGCACTTAGATATTCACGGTTTTCATTAATACAAAAGATGAAGCAGAACATCACTCTCCCCTGGTTGTTTCCATAAAGAAGAAATTAACCAGGAAACATGGAGATGTCCATTGCACTCCTTTATTTTGCTTACAATGTGCAAATGTGCCTACTATGTGCTAATAAGCTTTCCATGTTATGGTTTTGTTTTTTATGTGCTGTATGCAAATGTTCTAAATGTGCTTAAATTACCATGTGCTGATGTGCTTACCGTGTTCAATGTGCCTATTAAGTGCTTTCCAAGTGATAAACTCTTTTTCTGAGCTTACAGTATACTACATGTACATACATGTTTTTATTTTATTTTTCCATGTTGTAATATTTTGGTCTCTGTTATTATACTCATGTTTTGTCTTTGTAGCTTATGTTGTATGTTTTGCAAAATGGACGTAAAATATATATTTTTGTATCTTGTACGTGCTCAAGGATTTTATCTGTAGTTTTTGGGACTATATATAGAAAAACTTTACCCCAGTATGAGGAATTGTTTTACACATTTATCATAAAACAAGTTATGTTCAGATTTCAGACAGAAGATACTCTAAAATTGTACAACTCAGAAAAGGTTGAAAAATATTTATAGTTCATTTTTTTCTGCTTAGAAATATTTAATCTCTAAATTACAAATGATAACTGTTTTAACAGGTCTAGTTTCCGAATTGGAAACCAAACCCTGTCTGACCTATAAATGATCATTATATAAGGCCAATTAAAAGTTTAAAACAAATATTGAGTTTATGCTAACCCCACAGATACTGGACACACTAATAGTAATATGATGTGTATAAACTATGATATATTATACACACTATACTTATTGGTGTGTTCGACACCAGTGTGGTTAACCAGACTTATCTCAGATTTGTGTTCTACAATACCCTTAAGTTTTTATATGCACTGTTAAAGTCAGAACTCCTGCTCTATATTAGCGCAGTAAAGATATTTTTCAAATTAACAATAAAATGCCTAGCTAATACATACCTACCCTATTTTTTTCTGATAGTAGAAACACAAGTAATTTGTTTGGCCTAATGTTTCTGTCATTTCATAATATTTAGAACTACTATACTTGTTTAAGTTTCCAAAACATCAAGTAGTATAACAATTGAAACTTCAATGAAAGCCAACATCACAATGAATCTAATAATACAATGTTTATAACATG
>NW_018480036.1:38631-39371 GCF_002113885.1 Mizuhopecten yessoensis | reverse complement strand
TCCTCAAAGGTATGAGAGAGTTGGTACAGTTCCTATTTCTCATCCTCCTTTCTCCCATCAATTACCATCCCTGTCTGTTGTAATATTGATTGCTTTTCCCCTCTAAAATAGAACATAGTTACCATATAATTTCTGCATCAGCAACAATGTTAAGAGATGATATTCAAACAAATAGGAGGCATAGCAATATGAGCTTGTATAGTGAGAAATAAGGCATTAAGCTGAGGAGTTCATTAAAATGTTTCACAAACATTTCAATAAGTCAATCTCTTTGGTAGCAGAACTAAATGTAAACAAAATGTACATAAAATTCAACTTATAACAGCACATCTTACAGGGGCTTAAGACATCTAATTTCTTAGGTGGTAAAACATGTGTACATAAAAAAGGTACCAGGAGAAACAAAACAAAATTAGTTTAAACAAACGCATTTAGATATTCACGGTTTTCATTAATACAAAAGATGAAGCAGAACATCACTCTCCCCTGGTTGTTTCCAGAAAGAAGAAATTAACCATGAAATATGGAGATGTCCATTGCACTCCTTTATTTTGCTTACAGTGTGCAAATGTGCCTACTATGTGCTAATAAGCTTTCCATGTTATGGTTTTGTTTTTTATGTGCTGTATGCAAATGTTCTAAATGTGCTTAAATTACCATGTGCTGATGTTCTTACCGTGTGCAATGTGCCTATTAAGTGCTTTCCAAGTGATAAACTCTTTTTCTGTGCTTACAGTATA
>NW_018480036.1:0-35613 GCF_002113885.1 Mizuhopecten yessoensis | reverse complement strand
AGGACCACTTTTCCGTAATACGATTTGTTTTTGCAAATTACATCACGGTCACAAAAAGTTTATTCAAAAGTTGGTCCTCGGATGGGAAAGTGTTGAAAGTATTTTTTAAGTCCGGGAAACCCCATCACTTTCATAGATATAGTGTATATGGCTATATTTGCAGTATCATATTAGCAATACCTAATTTCTCAGCAGTTTCAAAATTCATATTCAATTGGTTTTGTATCTTTTGTATGCATTTTTGCTACCCGAAATGCTTTACTCCTTAATTTTTTTCCCGTTTTCATAAATGCCAACTTAGGGAAATACGGGCTGTTTTCCGCCATACCTCTTTACCCACTGCCATCGTCTATATATATATAAAATATTGCTTTGTCGTCAAACGCTAGCCCTAGTGTTGTGTTCACCATTGTGGGCAAAAGTTAATACCGGGCAGACGTTTCCCAGGATACAGTAATAATTACGGTTGATATATTTAATGGTCTCCTTAATGCTGTCAGGAATAATGGGGTCCACTATGACGAGGTTAATGACTTTCTTTACTAGGTCACGATCAACTTTCACTATGTTTTTCGCTTTTTCTTTGGGCAAGGTGTCGTCGACGGGATCAGTAGTTGATTCAAATTCCTGCCATAATAGAGATACATGTAGAAAGTAATTGAAATGTTGTTATTTATAATTCTGTGCCAATACATCATTATAGTACAATTATTTACTTTTAGCGATAATAAGGTTCACATGCAACTAAACAGACCTGACCAGGAATTTGTTCACAGGTCAATTAATAAATCACTTATCAGATATGTAATTATGTATACTTTCAAAAGTCAATATTTCGGGTGTCCCAGTGGCTCGGTGGTATAATGCATGGACAAGGTAGTTCAGTAGTGCGTGACCGCCAGAGAGCAATAGACCGATATAGTGTTTAGGTTTGAGCCCTGGTATGTCTATAGAGTTTCCTGCTAGATCTCTCTGGTGACATGATGGTTTTCTCAGTCCTTCGGTTTCCTCCATCATAAAAAAACCCCTGTGTAGGTGTAAATAATAAAATTCCCCGTCTCCTGTAAATATTCCCGCTCGGCCATCTCTGAAAAGAGCTGATGGCTTATATGGTAACCGAGGGTAAATAACGTCCATTATTATTATAATATTAAATTAACAGAAATATACATCAAAATATGCAAATAAGTTAAAATAATTAAAGAAAAAAAACTATTAAGTTATTAACAGACCTGTATGCAATTTTAGTGGAATCCACTGCACAGTGACAAGTGTAATATAGGTAAACATATGGTCGTGATTTAATTGTTTTTATTTAATTTAAAAAATATATCTATCTACTCCAAATAATGACACGGTACTTGTTATTGTAATGACTCATTTGTTTACATCATTATAATTTTATATGATGTCACATGTTTGTGAGAGGTTGAGTATGAAGCTGTATGTAATAAAAAAATAAGTGAGAAGACAAAAATGATATATTTAAGTTGTTACCGTTAATTTCATATTATAAATTTATGAGATTATGTGCAATAAAAACAATAATCTGATTATTAATATCTGCTTTCTTATTCTTATGATTAATTTTGAAAACATAAAGCAACATGGCCTAAAGTATACACGGGACGTGTCCAAGAAGGTTAGGATATTTATATTGCTGTCCAGGAGCCGGGCCGGAACCAGAGAGTGAGTCAACAAGGGAACCATCATCATCACGGCATGTGTACTTGTCAGCTTGTACATGTGGGTGCAGCTCACTGCATAGCATATAGTATACATACAAGGCACAATGATTACAAATATATTGTGGACAAGTATTGACATACAAAATAGGCGAATGTTCTCACAAGAGGTTATCACCAGAACGGCACCTGACCGGTGAAGTGAAAGTGAAACCACAGACTAAAAACTGAAAAAAGCCGACTCGGCTGCTTCGTGAACATTATGTTATTGACCACGAATAATGCTTTAGGTATTGCTTTTTTTCTATTTCAGGTGTGGGAATATAATATTAGAATAACACACATACCTCAAACAGTTCGTTTAATTCATGTTGTGTGAAATCGATGCTTAACAAAATTTCTATCGACAGCACTCGAGTGTTTACCAATGGCGAATAGACGGTACGAGTTATCGGCCTTGATATTGTATGACACCCGGTGAGGGCACTGCGAAATCGGTAACATATTTTCCCGCCACTGGGAGTCGGCGGTCCCTTTACTTTAGGTCTCTGGTTAATGCTACGTTTACATTATGTTACCGGCAGCCACGGCAGTCCCGTTTGCCCGAAACCTAGTGCGCCGTGGGATTTTGGCCATTTTTTCTCTGAATTCAAGTCTTGGCAAGTTTTCCCACTGTCTGTCACGGAAAGGCCGTGGGGGAAAGGGGCTGCTGAGTCCCGGAGGCTCCAAGGCGCACTACGGTTCGGCCCACGGTCTAACACGGATGCCAGTACGTTCCCTCTAGGCCCGTCACGTTCTGATGGGGTCCCTCACGTTTCTCGAGTTCTGATGAAGGTCCGACACGTTTTTCACGTTCTGTCAAGGCTTTCCACGGATGAACCGTGAACACCGGGCAGCTTTGGAGCACGTTTGTGCCCAAGAAGACCTCCCAAGCAAAAGCAATCATTATATCTTGGGACAAATCGACGAGATAACATCATGAATTCCCAAGATGAAGAAGATTTTGTGTACGAAACGTACTGCGCCGTGGGATTTTGGCTTTCATATACTTCCTCCCAGACCACGCGCGCGCGCGCGCCATGTCAGACCGTAGTAGAACGCAACGCGCCGGGCCCGCAAACCGTCACACACCGGGACGCGCCGGATTGAACGCGACGAAACAGCTACCATACACCCTAGCTTGCCGAGAGAACCGTGACAAAACGTGGCAAAAGGGGACAAAACGCGCAGCAACCGTGAGCTAGCCGTGCCAGAACGCGCACTAAACGCGATAGAACTTGACAAAACTTGAAAGGACTGTGGGATGCCGGGAAATACACATGCTTCCCGTCCCACTACGGACCGCCTCCAAGTTATGTTACGGCCTATTACGTACTGTCACGTTTTGTTGCGTTCACCCGGTTTTGCTACGGCCTACTAGGTTTCTCATCCGCACCGTGACTGCCGTGGCAAATTTGACAGTTAAAAATTCTGGCCCGGCGACAACGGTAATCACGGCCTGTCACGTTGGCCCATCCCGTCCCCCCGCGTTATCTCACGTCCATCCCGTTTTGTCCACGTTGGCCTGAAACGTGCACGTGATTGCTGTGGCCACCGGGAACATAATGTAAACGAAGCATAATATTTTGCGTTCATTTTATCGATTCTAAATGCGATATCGCATAATGAAAAAAATAACATCGCAAGATGATATTTGATACAGTAGAATTGCCAAGTAAACA
This sequence comes from Mizuhopecten yessoensis, assembly GCF_002113885.1. NCBI lineage: Eukaryota > Metazoa > Mollusca > Bivalvia > Pectinida > Pectinidae > Mizuhopecten > Mizuhopecten yessoensis. The sequence continues at coordinate 32,207 of NW_018480036.1, read as the reverse complement.
AGCCATGGACTGGAGCTATGATACCTAAATCGTTTTTAAACAGTTAAATGTCTACAACGTCATGGATCATGTATATTTATACTTTGATGTCAAAGGTCAAAGTTTCAAATTATAGCGTCATTCATTTCCGTTTAATTACATAGAAAGTATCTGGCTCAAATACATTCCAATAGTATTTTAGTAATGTAAATAAAAAACAACAACACATGAATGTATACACAATATTACCAAAAACATTTATTACAACATCTATCTGCGCACTGGTAGCTATTTGGTACCGCATACAGTTAGCTGATGAGTACTGGATACAGTTAGCTATATAGTACCGGGTACAGTTAGCTATTTAGTACTGGGTACAATTAGCTATTTAGTACTGGGTACAGTTAGCTATTTAGTACCGGGTACAGTTAGCTGACGAGTACTGGGTACATATGTCGTCCGACGTTGTCTCTGCGTATCCAACTGAAGTGTTCAGTCCGGAACCTGTACAGAGATAAAATATAAGAGTAGAAATTGTTTGATGAGATGTAGTGGGACCGGCTTGTGTATGATTTACTGGCATGACCAGGTGATCCACGCGATAATAAGAAAAAAAAACTTATTATAAATTATTGAATGGTCAAGGAAATTAATCCATATATATAAGAAATATATTTCTCCCACAGCCATTGTAGGTTTCCTCATTTTCGAGCCATTGAATAAATCCGCTAGCAGTTGTTTAGTATTATTGGTTACCAACTAGAGGGTGAAACTCTGAACATAATTTCATTGCTCAGTCTTCTAATTATGACGTCAAATAACAATGATCTGTGACGTCAGCTTCCATTGTGACGTTATAGTTCACTGCAAATGTATCCCTGATCAGAAATTGGAATAACGTATTCCCAAGATAAACAAATGATTTTCTAGATAAAATATCGGAACAATGTGGGAGAAAAAGGTCCACAAACCTGTGATGGTAGATCATCATGTTTATCTAACTCTCGATAGTTAGTTTTAGAATTGCAAAGCACACTCGATCAACCTCGTGTCTTTATACAATTTGAGATTTTATTTACTCGAGTTAGGTAAACATGATAACCGACCAACACTGGTTTGAGAACCTCTTTGTAGTAATAACTTTACTACAATATCTCATGTATTGTAGATATGTTGACCACCTGTATTTACCTGTAACGAGATTATTCATGTTGCAGTAGTTTGTTCCGGAGTCCAGGTATGCGTACCAGGTCCTTGATCTAGAGTACCCCTAATGATAGAAAGTTGTATACGAGTTCTCTTCTGTATGCTATTATAGTAAACATACGTGTATTTTAAACAAAACATAGCTTAACCGAGGCAATAACTCCTTTACTGCATGTAGACAGGTTTATATAGCACAGCAAACGAAATGTGTGACGTTTCGTACCTATACTAAACCTTATTATACAAAAGGTTTTTCGTTTTGTTTTGTCTGATGAAGACGGCAGATTACATATCGTGGTAGTCATAGTAAAGTCACACAGACACATCTCACTGGTTGTGTTATATGAGCCTGTAAGTTATATCAGCATTAGGAAATGTTTGGGAATTATCCCTATATACTCATATATAAGAGAGTAAAGTGTTTAGGATACACTTCTTTGTCATATCATAATGTATTTTGTTATAATCATGGCCTTACTGTAGAATCACAAATATATATATTTATCGATAATAAGTATACATACTTCGACGCCACATCCGCTTCCCTTAGTGGTGAAGGCAAAACTGATGTCATCAATGTAGGGATGGAGAGGAGTCTCGTGCGTGGCCTTCAGCACAGAGGCATCGCTTGATACCATCTAATGGTAAGAATACAATAAATAAGTAAGTATAACAAAATTAAGATGTCAGACTGGTTTTCCTCGTTTCGAGTCAGACAATGAGTTCTCAATCACAAAGCATAGCTATTTATCAAGACATGCATGCTCAGTCACTTCTTTTTTATATTTTGTTTTATTACCGACTTCATAGGGGGGAAAAAAAGAAATGCAATGCAATTGTACTTCACCCCTCATGGCAAATACTTTGTATGCTATAGCATAGAGCGTGACAACAGTTTTGAAGTTAAACCGCCCGGTCGAAACAACGGCTGTAACCAAGTTACAAGTTTCAAGTTGTTTTAATTTCCGAATGCAGTACATCATATATGTTACATGTATACATAGTACACAAAACATATTTCAATTTTCAAGATGGCGGAGGACAATTCCATATTAGCATTTATCGCACACAAATGAATACATACTTCAGCAATATTACTGCACGAGGGTTTTTCTTTTGGCGGTAGCATACCGTAAATAACTACCCAATCTAGGTAATGGTTAAATATTTCAATTAATTTACGCACTGGGGCGTCGGATAATAATATTGCTTAATGTATGTGTTTCTCAGTATGGAATAAGCAGGACAAGTAAGATTAAAATGTATTTCATCTTCTATATAATTTTTGTCGCAAGCTAAACATATTCTTTGACCTCTCGGAACCCAATTTTAACGACCAGATTCGATGTTAAGGGAATGCGCCTGCATGCGATACTGACTCAACAATATTTTGGTAATAGAAAATAAAGGCTTTACTAAATAGAATTAGATATTATAAGTATCGATAAGATGTCTATATGAATAACGTTTAGAAGATGTTTCAAACGAACAATGCAATTCTTGAATATACGTTTCCACAAAGTGTTTTTCATTTTGAACATATTGGACATCCCAGATTAAAACCCATTCTATATATATTATGTTTGACATGATAAACCCCGTTAAATTTACAATTTGACTTTTTGACATTAAGCTCAATTGGTGCATCATAACATGATTTGAGTACAGCGGTTACATCTTCCATATGCACTGTATTACATGTATATGGTCTAAACATGTTGTTTGCGACCGGTTCCGTGGTCCGATTGAAGTCATGCATATGGCCTGCAGCAGTATTGCCGATTGCTAAAATACACCTGAGTACCTTCTCCAGCACGCACCCATATACTACACGTATACCTTAGATGATAATAGGACTTTTTACTTATTCTCTCTGAAAATTTATCATATTTGGAATATATTATAAAAAAACACTTACTGCGTATAAACATTTCTCGTTGAGTTCAGGTGTGTTGATCTTACACAAATCTCTGCTTTTCCAAAGGTTGATCTGACTCACAAGCTTGGTTCTAACTGTGTCACATGACACTCCAAATGTTCTGTAAGTAGTATACATTGGTGTATATGTGTCTCATTGCTTTTGTTTTATTATTATTTTCTATGATCATGACAGTTATAAAAAAAATTGAAGTTGCGTGAACCTAACACAACTACAAGAAGACTGTCTGGTGGTTACAATTTTTTCTGAGATCATGATCCTTGTTTATCCTCCGAGTTTAAATCATTTTTCAATAGAAAGAAGTCCTCCAAAAGATTATTATAACATTCAACAAAGACCACTTCCCAATCGCAATTGGATTATTTCTTTGTATCTATGTTATATATATCACCGGGTTTTCTAATACGATACAGCACAGTAAGCCAGGACACTTCCGTACGCCAAATCTGAAGTATAGGGGTAGAATCCCGGTCTAGCCTGGAGTATAGGGGTAGAATCCCGGTCTAGCCTGAAGTATAGGGGTAGAATCCCGGTCTAACCTGAAATATAGGGGTAGACTCCCTGTCTAGCCTGAAGTAAAGGGGTAGAATCCCGGTCCAGCCTGGAGTATAGGGGTAGACCCCCTGTCTATCCTGAAGTATAGGGGTGGAATCCCGGTCTGGCCTGGAGTATAGGGGCAGAATCCCGGTCTAGCCTGGAGTATAGGGATAGAATCCCGGTCTAGGCTGAAGTATAAGGGTAGAATCCCGGTCTACCCTGAAGTATAGGGGTAGTCTCCCCGTCTAGCCTGAAGTACAGGGGTAGAATCCCGCTCTAGCCTGAAGTAAAGGGGTAGACTCCCGGTCTAGCCTGAAGTATAGGGGTGGAATCCCGGTCTAGCCTGGAGTATAGGGATAGACTCCCGGTCTAGCCTGAAGTATAGGGGTAGAATCCCGGTCTAGCCTGAAGTATAGGGGTAGACTCCCGGTCTAACCTGAAATATAGGGTTAGACTCCCGGTCTAGCCTGAAGTATAGGGGGAGAATTCCGGTCTAGCCTGAAGTATAGGGGTAGAATCCCTGTCTAACCTGAAGTATAGGGGTAGAATCCCGGTCTAGCCTGAAGTAAAGGGGTAGACTCCCGGTCTAGCCTGAAGTATAGTGGTAGACTCCCGGTCTAGCCTGAAGTATAGGGATAGACTCCCGGTCTATCCTGAAGTACAGGGGTAGAATCCCGGTCTAGCCTGAAGTAAAGGGGTAGAATCCCGATCTAACCTGAAGTATAGGGGTAGCCTCCCGGTCTAGCCTGAAGTATAGGGGTAGACTCCCTGTCTAGCCTGAAGTATAAGGGTAGAATCCCGGTCTAGCCTGAAGTATAGGGGTAGACTCCCGGTCAAGCCTGAAGTATAGGGGTAGACTCCCGGTCTAGCCTGGAGTATAGGGATAGACTCCCGCTCTAGCCTGAAGTATAGGGGTAGAATCCCGATCTAGCCCGAAGTATAGGGGTAGAATCCCGGTCTAGCCTGAAGTAAAGGGGTAGAATCCCGATCTAACCTGAAGTATAGGGGTAGACTCCCGGTCTAGCCTGTAGTATAGGGGTGGAATCCCGGTCTAGCCTGGAGTATAGGGGTAGACTCCCGGTCTAGCCTGAAGTATAGGGGTAGACTCCCGGTCTAGCCTAAAGTATAGGGGTGGACTCCCGGTCTAGCCTGGAGTATAGGGGTAGACTCTCGGTCTAGCCTGAAGTATAAGGGTTGAATCCCGGTCTAGCCTGAAGAATAGGGGTAGAATCCCGGTCTAGCCTGAAGTATAGGGATAGAATCCCGGTCTAGCCCCACTGCTTTTTTTCTTTCTTTTTTTTTATACTTAGAACATTGTTGTTAATTTCATCTTCCTTATTTTTCATTAAGTCCCGCTGCGTATGATTTTCTTTTCAGTAATGACTTATCAAAGGTTTAGTCATGCCGAAAAAAAAAAACAGTTTCAAATTCGTAGTTACAGTTTCTGTCAATGGTACGAGGATCCTTAAGTATGAGATATAAACGAAGACCACGTCTATTTAACCCTCTTTTGAAATTTATTAATACCAATAATGTTAACTATCCTACATGTACTTATACTTCTGTTATTGGTGTAGACATCCCTAACATTCATCAACAATCCCAGTTTACATTATGTATTGTTTACCTACGCTAATACATCAGCGTTCCGATTGTGTGTCCCAATAGCTCATATAATGGACGGACATTGTTTCTAAGTTTCGTCACATCAATACTTCACTTACAGTGCTGTTTTACAGGATGCATGAAGAGGGTAGCCAACCAGTGTGGTGCACGATGCTGCCAGAATACAGCCGAGGAAGGCTAGCGAGACGGAGGACGACATGGCGGACAGGTATCGTTGTTCAGGTGGTACAAGACAGGGCACACTTCACAAAGTCTTTATCATTTGTCCAGGCGACCTATATGTGGGAAAACGTGCCGATAAGATCAGTAACACGTGTCCGCGGTCAAATGCGCTCGCGTAAGGGCGATATCTCCTGGTCAGTCAAGGACATACCATTGGCATAGAAAAAGCATTTAACTTATGTATTTTTTTTTATATTATTGATTCTGATAATATTTCAAACCAAACTGTAAGAACCAAAATACTTATTTATGATAAAACAAGATCAAATAATGTTGTAAGTTCAAGACGACGACTGTTTTAAGTGCACATGACCGAAACAGATTTTATATCAAACTAAAACAATCTGCGTTTAATTTCCATTGTTTTAATTTCGAAAATATTATAAAAACACCAGATATTCTTTGACTGTCCTATTTAATTCCGTTTTTTTATTATAAAACCTTTTTCAACGATAAGTTAAAAAGTTTTCCTTAGACCCAATTCCTTTAAGGAAATAACTTTTTATGTACCGCGAGACATTTGTTCGTTTACACTGGAGTTGCCATCTCTTACTTGTAGGACGAACTGTGTTCGTTAGAAAGCTCATTGACAGTCCTAGTTAAGATTTACTTTAACAATCGATTTAGTTCCTTAAATCAAAGGTCAGTTTCCTGTGGCTAGGGGAGGTATTTTGTACACAGGGAAGACTCGCCGGTTTCCCTTGGTCAAGTCTCAAGATGAAACTTCTCAGAGGTGAAATTGTGTAGCAGCTATGGTATATGAGGGAATATACTGCCTAACTTGCATGTCAGTTTTTCCAGTGATGCGGTATATAACAATGGGAATCGCTCACTGATTCATCAACGCCGAGTGTAGCCATTGGCTTGATGAATGTCCGTCCGCATGTAAAATCATCCCTTATAGTATTTATAGCATTAAACTGCTTTCGGATGCGTTTCATAGACAATATAAAGGCCTATTGCTCTACAGGAAATGAAACGAACCACGGGTTCAATCCCCGATCAGACGTGAAAAACTGTCATTGGGTCACCTGCCCTACCACGTTGGTTTTTCCCCCCGGATATTCTAGATTCCTCCCACATTAAGACCCTCTGCGCGTTTTTATACAAACCAACAAGAGTGATTTCTATAAGTGAATAAACTTTTTTTTATTACTGTAGTAAAACAACTATAGAATATATATTTAAGGCACGTTAATCTACACCAGAGCCCTATTACACAACAAAGAATTACAGAATTATTGATATCAATATTTCGACTCTATAATGTGTTAATTGGGTTGACGTCGGATCACCTTCAATGCATTTTAATAAATGGCATTAGTCGTTATCAAAGTTCATAAGGATTTGGTAATTAATATTCATCGTGATGAAATATACTCAAACAGCACGACGTAAACCAGCTAAATATTTAAATTGTGTAAAGTCAAAAATTAAATTAAATGTTCTAGATTAGTTTTGAAAGTCGGTTGCAATTGTATCAAGCCTTATATTGCTATTAAATATTAAAACCCATATTAAAGAATATATGTATAAAGTCTCTGACGTGTATAGTTACTTTTCCTGAATATCATATATCAATATATAACTACCTGCATCTTAAAATGTTTCGAATTATGGTGTCCTATTTGAAACTTGATCTTGATATTGTTCTGCTTTTGATTACAGAACAAACCCACAAACTCTTAAAAAACATGATTTATTTAATATCTGGAGAAGTCAGCAAATGGTCGTTGAGTACATATATCAACGGAGGTAGACTCCGTGTACCAGTAGTTGTGGTCAAACCCGCTCCAATGGAGGTAAGCGATACACGTTAGGATGTATTTGTAAGTGTAATCAGTATAAATGATAAATCATACACAAATATGCAAGCTATACATACACAATGTAGCTGATTTATGTCGCAACACTTTAAGACCATCTATCGATATTTTGATATGTATTTTGAATAGCAACCTGGGGTGCCTCGCCCCCTTTTGGTGCCCCTGTTGTTTTGTGATTGGCTCGTACGTCCGTATTATATAAACGAAATGAAGGAAAACTGCGAGCTGATTGGCTGAAGACCCCCTTCTTCATCTTTGAGAAGACATATTCGCCATATTGTTGCAAATTTTACGAAGATATTTTAACCTATTTTGCTGTGCTGTAAAGCCCACCCATACCTACCACCCTTAGGGTTTGCTTGTTTTTCATTTTAATATGACTATTCATGTTATGATTAGGCTATCTAAAGCAACCCTTTCTATTGGTCTGGAGTAATTCTGTCGAATTCCCACCTAAGGATGTAAACATCATGTTCATAGTTTGTGTCATGTTGCCATTCTTACTAAATTGTCAGCTTATGATGACCTTGGTTCAGTTCTATATTTTCTTCGAGTTTTATGTGGAGTATCTAGACGTATCATTAGAGTTATTTTCTGTGAGGGTCAAACTACCTATTGGTATACTATGTTGTACTGGGTGTTATCAGGTGTGTTTTGTGTGACACGGAGGTCGTCCATATAATAACCATTGTGTTAAACAAATTATGTAATTTGTGATAGAAAGTCATCATAAATAAATTCAATGAAATTTTAATTATGATCAAACACTATATTTATAAAACAAGATGCCTTCAAAACACTTTGTCAGTAAATGCTTTAATTAACAGCATAAAAGACCATCATTCTGTACAAAAATATACAGCATGTTGCAAGGGGAGTAATTTTGTAAGAAAACTGGAAAGAGAATGGAAAAAATGGAACCACCTCCATGAATAATAAGCCAAAATTAAATAATTTGATATCATCAAGTCAGCAGATACAATACATCTCCTCCCACAGTATAGTTCTCTTTTTATATTTTGAAAATACACTGATGCACATACATGTAGCCAGCACACACTAAGTTTTCACAAGGACTTTTTTTTGGCAGTTACATGTATGTCCCTTTTACCATACCTGTATTGAATCTTGCCTGAACTCCAAATATATATTTTTTGTCCCTTTTTTGTGAATTTAAGTTGATGTTTCTGTCTGAACTTATTAAAGTTAATCTCTTTTATGATATAAATATATTTTGTCCTGAGTATTACCCTCATTTCTCAGCCACCTTTATATGGCTGTATTTACTTGCAGTTTAAAGCCGAAAGCACCTTACTTACAATTAATACAGAAGATTATCTTATGATCTTATTCTAAACATAAAGTTTGTTTAGTATTGAGCTGCAGTGCAAAAACTAGTTTCTCCTTTATCTTCCTCTTTCTGTTGACTTTCTCCGTTTTTCATTGCTATTTTTTTTCCTTCTTCTTCTTTTCTATTCTCTCTCTGTCTCTGTTCTCATAAAGGCAATATAGGTGTATATGGGTACCATTACATATACTTGTGTCTAATATATCAACTGATGTAAGTAAGAGTATATATGAGTCGTGTGAGGTCTGTATATATAATATGAATTGTTTGAATGTAAATATACCATATATTGCATAAAATTCTTGAATAAAAGGAAAATTACATATTTTTTTTTTTTTAAATTCAATGAGAATATATCAACAACAAACTAAATACTAAAAAAGATATATACTTATAAAGAAAAAGGTTAACATTGATCACAGTGACATAATACTATATTGTAATAATCAAAGACTATACATACCCACAACACGTGAGTAACCAGGGCGATACATTGAACTTGTAAATCTTAGATAAGCAATTCATTTTCAAAATAGATAAGATCGTTTCATCATACGTCATCACGAACACATTACCAGCAACGTAACACTGATATTGAAACCACTTTTCGCTCGTTTAGAAAGGTCTTCTCACCGAAGTACAGATAATGGCTGTTTCGCTTACCTTCGAGTAGGTTGAACATATTACAGTAATTTGTTCCTCGGTCAAGAACAGCATATCGAGTTTCGGCAGAAGAAAAACCCTACAAGAATACATAAGAGTACAAGAAGGCTATGTTTGACCTAACTCGTTTTTGCTAAAAGAAAACTATTTTCTTTAAGTCATACTGGATAATTATATAATTGACAAGATTTTGCAGAAATTCAATTTGTTTATTTTTGCCTTTTTTTATAGAATATATATTAAAGGATTCTGATTCTTGCCTTAATTTTTCTAATTGGTCAAATACAAATGTATGTTGCTGTCGTCACACTTCTAAAACTTCAATACGAGCAACACTCAGTTGCAACATGTACTGTTAAATTTGCTTTCAATTGTTATATTGTCCATTTACCCGTCGAAGTAGACACACAACACTTCATTGATATGGCAATATACAACATCAATCAGTTTTCCTTAGTAAGACAGTGTTTTGCTAAATCTTACATCAATAAGACAGGAATCGTCGCCCTGTGACGTCAGAGTGAATGATAAGTCATCTATAAAATGTTGGAGTGGAGTCTCATGGGTCAGCTTTATCACTTCTCCGCTGTTAATTTTTAACTACAATATGAGGAGATTACCGTAAACCGAACTTGATACTAAAGTTTGATTTCGATAAATTGTTATTTTCCTCTGTGGCAGTTATTCAGGTTTGACATTGACAATGATGAAAAGTAATTTTTTTCCTGATGTAGTTTTTACCCCTTCAGCAATGTATCCCATGTTGTTGTTTTTTTAATTCATATAAAGAAAACCAAGTACACATTGGAGATACTACAAACTAACCCTTGCACGCTTTTGATATCACATGCATTATAAGTGGAAAAGCTAATAACTGCATAGACGGTAACCAGTGTCCAGTGCAGCATGATCTTCTCCTGCCATTTATTACAAATATATTACATACTCGTCTTAAAACCATTGAAACATTCGAACTTTTATGAACATTACGTAGTAAAACGATACCATATTGCCATGCATGATGCATGTGCTGGTCCAATCCCAAAAAGAAACACCAGAGAGCATCCCGTTAGACTCAGGAACACGGCAGCAGCAATATATACATTCATCGTTAAATGTGTGGACGAAATGGACAGTGGTCAGTAGAAATGCCGGATATTATATCTTTATATTGTGACATTTGTTGACCAGTTCATGACTTTGTAACCTTCTGGATAAATTATTGTCCATTATCCTTCGGGGTGATCTGTCATATTATTGATATAATATGTTGAAGGAAGTAATGATGGTTACCAGACCTAAAATAATATTGTGAGAAAGTAATAAATTATTTTGTAAATAAGTTAAATATGCTTATTCCATTGACTCAACAGCCGATACGTTACAAAAATAAAGACATTCATCCAATCCAGTGTGAGCATATATCTATTACGTAATATACAGATAGTCTGATGTTATACCGTTAATTTAGAAATGAGTGTTCGCTGTATGTGTATTCCATCTTTGCGTATTGAAGAGTTATCTTCTCTTGAGAGCAGGTATTGATTGTTACGTCATTTGTTTGTGAGAGTAACGTCATCAATTTTTGAGAAAACGACGTAATTTTCTCACACGAACCAATGACGTAACAATCAATCCCTCCTCTCAAGAGAAGATAACTCTGCAATACGCAAAGACGGAATAGATTCACTTAACTTATATACCTTTACTGACCCCCAAAAGTAACGTTACATTAATATTCTGTCGCAAATGGTGTAAATTTACACTGTTAAATTTATTAACAATATGTGTTGTTTCAATACATTTACTAAAGTTTCATAAACATGTTTCCATAAAACGACGTCACTAGTGTATATCCAGAATACCTAACAACCAAGTTCGAGGAATTAATATCACATGAAAGAAAATCTTGCGTTGACCACAGTCTGACAACGACGTCGCATGGAAGCGATGAGTCGGTTCATAGCCCTCATCTCATCGGGATCCCTTGTCACACTATCTTTAAGACCGTCCTCCACTTGTCTAACGTCTGAGGCTGCTGACGTCGAATTCTCACTCTTCTGTCCAATTGATCTCAGAATTGCTAAACAGGATTGATATCTGGGGTAAGCGACTGCAAATCAAGCCATGAATGTTCTATTAACGAATAAAGCCCATTTTTGCGCGTGCGAAATGAGCATGTGAGTAATCTTGCTGAAACATGATTAGAACTTGCAGCCACTGTCGGAGAGACCATCGTTAATGTTGTCGTGCCCACGCTAATCGACTTTGGAGCTGACGTTGAGTCAATCGAGGTACACGATTCGGTCAGCAAGAGCGTATTCCTATCTTGGCCAAACTGCAGTTTTTTAACTAATGCGACGGTGATTGGGATTGTTGAAAGCAGAACTTGCCGCCGTTACTAATTACGCAGATGACGTAAGCAGACATGCATGTCCTGTCTACGTGACGTATTGCGTGGCCTCTCCTGGCTTTGGACGATCGGCCGTCGAATTCGTGGCTGTAAACCTGCTCCAAAGCATGGATATTGTTATCAACAACATAAAAATACCATTGTCCCTTTCATGGCTCACGTCATCAAGCCGTGGTATAACTGATTTTGCTTGGACACCAAACTAACACGATGACCAGATAGAAAGTACCACGAGTCATGTATACACTTTGTATACACGTTACACTTGCAAAACGTTCTGCTTGAGCACAAATCTACGCCTCACTGAAATTTGTCGACGGTAACATAAGCGAATACCTGGGGACTAATAGAATCTCTTCTTAACCCGAGGGGGAAGAGTGTTTGGCAACTTAAGAATCTTTCCCCGATGGTTTAGATTCCTCTATCTCACCAACAAGGGGGTTAATGATTATTTTTCTCTTACCCTGTTCTCCCATTGTGTATCATAATACACAATGTAATGACAACGTTACATGCTAAATTCAGGGTTGATGTGTCGTTGATGGATTGTTGACGTGACGTCATACCATTGTTATGAATAGGGGAATCCCCCGTCTGAACCCTAGGGTGAGACAAGGAAATCTCATACCGGTAAAAGTGCGGATAAACCTGTCCAGGGTAAGAGAAAAGGAAATCACATACCGGTAAAAGTGCGGATACACCTGTCCAGGGTAAGATAAAAGGAAATCACATACCGGTAAAAGTGCGGATACACCTGTCCAGGGTAAGAGAAAAGGAAATCACATACCGGTAAAAGTAAACACTTTTCCTTTGAGGGCCAGTATAATTTATATTACTATCATTTTTTACCTAATTAATACATTTTGTTTAAATCGCTTTTGGTTTCAGCATTTCAAGTAACTTAGTAAATAGTGAAGACATAATGATTTTGTGACTTTAAAAATATAACGTTGCTAAATTGGAGTGTTTCACAGACCTTTTGACCAGTAATCATTAAATTGTTTAGGAACTTGAGTCCAGATCTCAAGCTGGCCAGCTGACGACTGGAAATCTGAATAAAGTAATCTTAACGCTAGTTTTGGACGGAATCGGCGTTGAGGCGACATAAGTGAAGAAAAACGGCTTACTTCATTACGATCTCCGATCGTCAGCCTAACCACTCGAAAAATGTACGGGTGTCCGACATGAAATTAAAAGGACATGACTATCGCCGCCACTATATTAATATATAATAAAATATCAAAATGTAATGGATTATGGTGTCTTTAGATTGCTTGTTTTTTAAAAACATAACACACAACCAAAATTTATATAACACGATTTATTTAATATCTGTTGCAGTCAGCTGATGATCGCTGAGTACATGAAGCATCAGATGCAGTCTCCGTGTATCCAGCAGCTGTAGTCAGACTAGCTCCTGTGGAAGTAGGTAGAAATGTTGTTATGCATTAGGAAATGTGATACGCAAGGCCTGGACTGGGATACTTCTCACATTTATGATAATTATAAACATTGTACTTGCACGTGAAACTAATATTAAAGCATTATGTTAGTTATGTACAACGTTGCTCGAGTATGCAGGAATAATTATCATCCAAGTTATTTTAGGTCATTAAGTATTTAATTGTGCTGTGTGTTTTATATAGGATTCAATAGGATATTAGTGGACGCAGGTATTGTTACCTATAATTTCATATCAATATAATTTGAAATACATTGTGATAAACATAAAGTTAGTATATATATACGACGCTGTATGATCGTACTTCAAAGATATATTATAATTAATGTGTTGTGTATAGGTCGTCCTTTAATATCTATGATATGTTTACTAAATTACATCAAGTTTGAAAGAAAGCAATCGTAAGTAAACTTACTGAAAATATACCATCAAACACAACTATATGCTAAACAACATCTGTTCTTATTTGAATATAGACTAACATGGTTCACAGTGTCAGAGATATGATCTACACGCTGACAACACGTGATAAGCCATGACGTTACCTTGAACTTGTAAATCTTAGATAAGCAATTCGGGTTTCAAATTAGATAAGATCGTTTCACAAATTATTCACCCCACAGACACTACCACCAACCTAACACAGTCATGTTTAAACTCATATAAACGATAAGGCGATATCTTTCCTATTTGGTCTTTTTTATATGAAAACCACTTTACGCCTATTAAGAAACCCCATCTCTTCTAGATACAGATAATGACTGTGTTTTGGTACCTTCGAGGAGGTTGAACATGTTACAGTAGTTTGTTCCCTGGTCCAGGACAGCATACCATGTTTCGGCAGTGGAATAACCCTGTTACGATACACATACAAATACAAAAGGCTGCCATGGAAGAATTAACTCGTTTTCACTTGTGCAGTCAAACATTTAATACTCTTAACGTCACTGTACCCAAAACGGGACAGTGTCTTAAACGGGGACACTTGTGGGAAAATGGCCAAAAGAAATATTCACTTGATAATACTTCATCCCCATCATGTGAAGTCCATGGTCTCTTAGATATTTAACACGTGTTCAGTCTATTAAGAAGACCGTAGAGGTGGTCTCTTATTGGCGGTAGTAGCAGGATTGAGTGCATAAATATATTAATTTGTTACTGGATATGTATAATCTACATCGTTGGTGCAAATTTCATTGTTGTTTTAAATTACGTAAAACATTAACATCAATATGTACCAATTGATGTCTTTTCCTCTTGTTTACATATGTATTATGATATCATTCTTCCGAACCTTAATATATCATGTATCCAATATATTTATCATCCTTATAGATCAAAGGATTATTGATAATGAACTAGCATTGACCACTCGTGTTTTGAATGGTTATATTGTCCGATTTACCTTTGAATGTATACAAACAACAGTTTAGCAATACACCAATATATTTTATTTGATTTATTAAGTCACATAGGATTCAGTAAATACTTACACCAAGTTGGCAGGAGGCGTCGCCTTGTGACTTCAGAGTGAATGATACGTCATCTATATAATGTTTAAGTGGGGTCTCATGGGTCAGCTTAATTACTCCTTCGCTGTTACTTTTCAACTACAAAGTAAGGAGAATTCCATATAAACGAGCATACTGTTCAAGTAAATCTTGTTAAATTGCTAGCTGTTTCCATACCATTTAAGTTATAATGTTGACAATATCGGGAGAGTAAGTATATATATGGGAGAAGACATTTTTTAATTCCTCAGTTCTGATTCCGATGGTTGATGCTTTACACACGTAATCACAAATTAAATCGGAGGTGATACCATCTATCCTATACAGGTCCTGTTTTTGACATTTATAATCATCTAATGTTTATTGTCGTATAGAGCATTTACTCAATTAAACGGGCTGTTTGTCTTTAAAATTATGTTCAATAACAAATCGGTGAAATACTGTTGTATACAATTTCACCATACCACATAGAGGCACTTCTCGTTGATTGGTCCAGATTTGCAGTTTTCAGGGCCAGACCAGGTCTGGATCTGATTCAGCAAAGCTGTTTCCACTTGGCTGCATGCCATTCCTACCGTCCTGTAAAACAAATCTAATGTTTTTAAAGACAATTATCGTCAATTTGATATGCACTGAAATCACATTCATTATAAATGGAAAGGTTAATAATTACATAGTGGTAAGCAGTGTTCAATACAGCATGAGCCTAGTTATGCCATTTATTCGAAATATATTACACACTTTTCTTAAAAAGATTAAATCATAAGAACTTTTTTATTATGAATAATGCAAAATTAATCAAATGATACCATTGTGCCTTGCATGATGCATGCGCTGGTCCAGTCCCAAATAGGAATGCCAGCGAGGAACCCGCAAGACTCAGAAACACGGCAGCAGCAACACAACTCTTCATGGTGAAACGTATGGACAAGATGGACAGTGGTCAGGAGAAGGGCTTGATGTTAGGTCAAATTTATATTATCACATTTGCTTACTTGTTCAAGAATTGTTAACTTCTTAACCTGTGATTTTTCATGAGCCAATAGTGATCTGTCATATTATTGTGTGAATGACATAAACCAATATATCGAGGAAGAAATGGGGGTTGCGAGACCATATACCACAGACTATTTAACGTAATGTTATCTAAAGAAAATCATGAAAACATTTCAAAGTTAAGATAACAATGCTTGAATAATTGACACATTAGCCGATAAGGTAGAGAGATAAGATTAGCCATCCAATCCCGATGTAGCACATATCTGTTACGAAATGTGAAGACAGTCAAATACTGGATCGTTAATTAACAAATAGATTTTTCTATATGTACACGATATAACTGTCATAACTAACCTAACTAGTGTAAATTGTAGAAACAGCTTTTAGCGTCAGCATTTCAAGAAACTTAGTAATTGTGCAATTAACCTGATAGCATTAACAATATAGATGTGTTAAATTGGACCGTTTCACATACCTTTACCAGCAAGCATTACATTCTGTAGGGACATATTTAAGGCCAGCTGTAAATAATATATGGGATCCCAAACAAAAGGTTCTAAATGATGTAACACTTAAAAGTATTGAAAATGATAAGATCAACTGATTTGAGTGTTTTTATTTTAATATCGTGTACAGTTAGCAGATGAGTGTTGTGTACAAACGGCATCACTGGTGGACTCTGTGTAGCCGGCCAGCTGTGTGAGCTGGGAACCTGTGAAGGACAAATCGAACAGCTGACAAAACTGGTATCTTTCTGATAACATGTCATATTATCAAAAAATATAGTTTTAAATATATCAGGGTTCTCTCACTCATGTTGATTGACTTGTGTCAGTTTAAATCAAATGATACCTAGGAAAACATAATAAAAATTATAATAAACAAAATCGAGTTATTGTGTTTCCATACCATCATTTATTATTGAAATAATGATATGTATTTTTTTCAAAGAATTCGTGTTTCTGGAATAGTAGGATATAATTATTTCCGTATAAATGCACGTATGATTTTTAAAACTTCCTTGAAATAACCTGTACAGTTTGAAATACCCTGTGCTGTTTGAAATACCCTGTGCTGTTTGAAATACCCTGTACAGTTTGAAATAACATGTACAGTTTGAAATAACATGTACAGTTTATCTTTTTCAAGTTTAACGAAATTAAATAAATGAGGATTATGTCGGTATAATAGTGTTATTGTGCGTACCTTCCAGGAGATTATACATGTTACAGTAGTTTGTACCGTAATCAAGTACAGCATACCAAGTCTCTGACCTTGAATTACCCTGTAAAGGAATAAACGACAGGTGCCTGATTAGCATGTATATCACATGTTAGTAGCTATCTATTGAAAATGCGTTTAGCTAACAAGTACATGCATCCAGTGAATACCAATTCTAGTTTAAATCTCTGTCTTAATGCTTAATGCGCATGTTTCATTTTACCTTGCTCTATTGTTGATGCAATTGTCATCGTTTTAACATACTGTCAATCTTTTTTACTTCTTCGATATTCGCAAGAAGACTCATTTGTGAACCTTCATTTTTTTGCATCTATCTATCTAAAGTCGCAAAAATTAATTGATTGAAAGCAACAATGAATCTGTTACGCATGCAGTTTAGGTTTTACTTAGCCAGAACCGTCGCTTGAGTTAATTGTGATCAAAGGTCATGGGATCGAATTCTGGCCGTGCTCCTTTTCATTTTTTTTCTCAGAACATTTCACATTCGATCTTCATTACTTTTTTATAACATTTCCGCAATGTTAAGGTTTCATTTCCTGATAGGAAGTTTTATTCAAATTTATTGTACGGTTGGTAAAAATGTTTCAAAATATTTTCAGTTTTTGAAGTAGAAAAATGGATCCTTAACTGGTGGTCTGGCCCTAAACGACGCATAGATATCTTATAACATCATGCATTCTTCGTTAAGAATGTCTACAACTTAATGATGGTTGTAGCCCCTCGCTCCCTCACTTACCACAAGAGTACAGTGACCACCATCAGCTGTGTTTTCGTTAGTAAATGTGAAGGTAATGTCGTCGATGTAATGCTTTAGTGGTGTCTCATGGGTAAGTTTAAGGATGCCACCGGAGTTACTCTTCAACTGAAAGAGGTACATTGTATTATCAATACTCGTTTGAAAATATTAAAACAGGAAAATAAAAATCATCCATTCGGTATTTTACATTTCGTATTTGTGAAATATTGTGTGAAAGAACTCATTGTGAAAAGTTATGTAATATGAGAATTTAACGTAATGTGACAAAATTGAAAAGTTAAACTACAGTATATCGATACTACTTGTCAGTTTGCTTAGAACATGTAACAGATACAATCATATAGATAGATATCTTTGCTCTTTGCAACACTTTTGTATACATTTACTATTTTTTAAGATAAGATTGAATGTCATCATTTTCTCTAAATTCACTTTTTATTTTAGAAAAATAGGTTCGGACTTACCACATACAGGCATTTCTCGTTGATGGGTCCAGACTTACAGTTTGCAGGGCCACTCCATTCTTGTACTTGTGACAGCAGACTGGACAGTACAGTATCACAGCTCTTCCCGAATGTCCTGTCAGTCACAATGTAGACAAAGTGTTTATAATTTATTTTACGTAAACACTTATGACCGTGTTAATAGGGTTAATTGCGTGTGATACAATTTTCGCGAATTTGTTCAAAACAAATTTCCGTGTAGGGATTTCTCGTATCTATTTCCTTGATTATATATGTCTGATCCATTTCTATACCTTACAGCATAAAGTTTATTGAAATTAAATGCTAGTGCTTTCACGGACTCGTATGATTTCTCGTATATAGTCCATGTTTGTGTTGTTGTTGTTTTTTTACATTTCGTCATCTTGCGAATAAACGAAAATGTCTGGTATAGAATATTGAACAACTTTGATTACTCGTGTAGTAATGATCGACAAGACTTCATATCCTCGTTATCAATATTCATATTCTATGCAAATGGACATGCTAAGCACGTCATGAAAGAAACAGTGTTCTATGTACATCTGGTAATTATAACTTAAATGAAAGGCATTTACCAACAAAGTAAAATACAAATATTCCTACTCTTACTCTTTATGTTCTTTTGCCCCTTTTATTTTGTTTGAAATGTATTTCAGTGTTGCATGTTTAATCTAGCAAACAATTTTCGTCTAATCAATTATACTCTTAAAAATAGAGATCGTGGTCGTTATTGTATGTCATGGCTGTATACAATAGGATGGGAAGATATCTGTTCATTTAAAATCATTTTAATTTTTTAAATATCTCGGACAGGTAAGGCTTTTTGGTTTTTTAGCTGTAATACAATTGTATAAGTTATCAAATAAACAATACAGTGATGTTCGTCTGTATCAACACAGAAAGAAATGTTAATACACAAGGATTGTAGCTATCTACTAAAGGTTCCTAATACATTTCAATCCCTATTTTTGCAAGTTATTAATTTCTGTCCCACATCGAAGTTGCGATGCCCTATAAATATCAGCGTATCCGTCTGTTCGCCGTCGTTTGTTTCCGCATGGTACACTGTATCTTGAGAAGGAAAATGTAGGAATTTGATTAAACTTGGTTTATGTAATACTTATCCAAGTCCCTTTTTTGGGGTCGATGATTGACAATTACGACGCATATTTAATGAGGATGTTGCATTGACTGAATGCTATTTTCAGAAGGAATCATCTAAATTTGATGTAATTTGTTGAATTTACTAATATCCAAGCTTCTGCCTTCTGATAAGTTGACTATGATGTCACTTTCCGAGTATATTTAATGAGTCTACTGCATTCTGATAGGTCGATTGCCTTTCGATCACCACAATATTTAATGACTTGATTTGGGTTAAACACGCTTCGTACACTACTAACCCACGTCTCAGCTGTTCTTCTGATTGGCTGGCACATATATGGCTGTAACTTTTGATTTATTAATATGTGTTTGATTTTATTTTCTCTTAAATAGTACTTAGCGGATAGCGAACATGGTAAAAGAGAACTTATTATCATTGCCCCGATCAGAAAAAAACAAGATGGTTTCCATGGCTTCTGATTTGCTGAAATTTGACGCTTCAATACTTTTGTCTAATTTTATTCATGCTTGATGGCAACGGGTATTTGTCAGATTACAAACATGCTTAATTCTTTATTGGTCATTCTTTAAACTCCTTCAAAATGATTGATGTGGCGCCTGCTCAGCGAATATGGGAGATATATATGGTCAAACATATGGTGGGCCCCTTGCTGACCTGTCAGTGTTCTAATTCTTATTTTAACGCAGTGAATAGCAAAAGATGTACACAATAAAATTATGTAATGATCAAATGTTGCAAACGAAAATACTAGAAAGTGAAATTAGCTATATAAATAATTCAAAAATATGAAAATTGTTATAATGGGTACTGGTACGAATATAAAATGTATATCTATTTATATATGCATTAATGTAACTTTGATATATTAACTATTATATGTAAAATGTGCCGTCAATTATATTAATGATGTAATTGTTTAATGAAGAATGACGTTTGTAAGCTGTCATAACTCGTGTCCAATTCCTGCAAATTCTTTTTCAATTTCAAATATTAAACTTAACTATAATCAAATGCACAGCACAGTACTTACCAAGTAGACTTACACGAGGCGTGTGCAGGACCGGTTATGAGGAATCCTACTGACGTTCCGATGAGACAGACGAGGAGAGCGATTGCTACGTATCCTTTCATACTGATGGTTGTTAGATCAAGTTTACACAGGGAACGAGTGTCATTCTCCTGCCCCCTTTATAGCAAACAATGTGGTACGATAAGGTAACCTTGTGTTCTGATAAAACATGTGGCATCGCATGATCAAAGTGCGCGTGACCTCTCTTGCAGATTACCTTTCATTCATTCGTATGCTCATCTTACTATTAATGTCCAAAAAGTAGGTGTCTGTTAAACGTTTTCAGTAAACCCCGATTGTGTGGCTGCTATTGTTTCTTTATAGAAAGTATTTTGTATAAAGACGTTTGTCGGATTCTCACTTTTACTTTCTATATTCACAGCTGGTCATTGTCCTATGATAATTTTGTTTCCCTTAGGACTTTGAACTTTCTCGTCGTCGCCACCATTGGACTGTTCATAACGGCTACAGATTTTTTTCTTCCAGTTTTTGATAACTGTGAAAACATTGCATGCTTTTGGTGCCTTTTATATCTTCCCTTGTCTCTCGTATCATTTCTACACTGTTACTTATGTTTTCTTGTCCATCTTTTCTTCCATGTTACTGTTGTTTTACCCGTCTCTCCTGCCTCTCCTGTCTGTTTTTGTCTTCCCAATCTTTCATGTTTTCTCTGTCTCCTATATGTTCTCTATCCTTTCTGTCTCACATGTCAATTACGTCTTTCATGTTATTTTTCCTTTCTCGCATCTCTTCCGTCTTTCCTGCCTATTCTATCTGTCCTGCCGCTCATGTCTCTTCCTTATTTCTACTTGCTCCTTGTTTCCTCTGTCTTTCAAATCTTATATGCCTTTCCTGTCCCACGTATCACCTTATGTGCTAACGTCCCTGTTAGGGTCATATTCAGCTTTCATTATATGATATTAACAAAAAGGCAAATTATGAAATACTTTTGTTCATTCCTATCACTATTCATATAAAAATAATACATTTCATTCAAGAAAAAACAAGATCTGAAATAACTTTGGTTCCTTTCATTTCAACAGATTTTATTGACTTTACATATGTCAATTGGATTGGACATCAGGCTAAGCCTATTTAAGTCCTTTCCAAACTTATTTACAAACATTACATATATTCTGTCATAACAATCCAATTAAACAGTGCAGTCCCGATAACCCCAATTTAGCTTCGGAAATGAACAGTTTACAACTTTTATTTAAACCTTTGCTGTTTATGTTTTGGATATTAACAATTAAATAAATCACTTATATTTATTGACAACCCATCCTACATAAAAACCAAGGGAAACAGGCCCAAAAATCCCTGTGTATAAACACATTGGCCATCCACCCAATGGATATATAGGATAAGTTACCAAGAAATAAACATATTGTAAAATTTCAGAATATGATATGGATTCATATAGGAAAATGTCGTTGTTATTATCTATTATTGGAAATGATTCTCTTAAAATTTATTTAACACAGCATTACAGAATATTCATCTAACTATGAAATAGTTAGAACAGGTCATAGAATAGTACACTGAAGATAGATATACACACCAGTAACAATACTTATTAGCAGAGTGATCATGACACTATAAATAATAGCATCACTTTCAATGTCAAGTTTAGCTATGAGTGAGATTACATATCAAGTCTATTAGTTTGACAAATGTAGTCAGATACACTTGTAAAATGGATATGTTGATATCAACGCTGCATATTAAGCACCATTTAATACAGTTTTTTAGATTAAAATGATCATGATTACCAGTTATACCAAATTGAGAATTTTTTATTACTAATTGCATTCTAATATTGTTATAGAGTGGGCATTCAAATATAAAATGAAGTGCATTTTCATTTTCACGTCTACATGCTGGTGTGTCATTCAGATGATCCATATATAAGTCACTATTTAGGTTGCTAGCATTATTTCTTCGCTGACAAATTATGATATTGAATTGTCTTGGCCCATAGTGTTTACATGTGCTAGCAATTTCTACAGTGTTGTTCATATTATCAGACTTGATGAAATTTTTAAATTGTTGAAGGGAAGTAGCATTTAAAGTTTCTGCAGATAGAAGATTAAATTCTCTACACATTGAGGGAAAATAACGATTGAAATAATTCTCAGTTCTACAGAAAGAGGGATTGAAAATACGGCTATTTCTTAGTGAATGTCTTACACTTTGGTTCCTTTACGGTTGATATCTGGATGTGAACGTGACCGTCTTGTGAACAAGATATATCACTATCACTTGACATACATTAAGGTACATTTAAAAACAGTCTTTAAACGGGGCGTTTACTGTTGGCATTGACGTAAGCAGTTCAGCACCTTTGTCGCTCCCACTTCTACTTGGGGCCTAGATATACGCAGATCAGTCCTGTAATCTTTCCCAAATAACCCCAATTGTCACAACATCATTTAGTTACCCTGCATTCAATTAATTCAATATACTATGTTTTTAAACACATTATACCTCTATGATAATTGTGCATGTTCCAGTAGCCTGGCCTGGAAAGAATCACGCGTGGTGTATCACCTGTAGTGTAGCACCATATGTATGGGTCAGTAAAACGTGTGGTGCCATACAAATGATAAAATACACCACCCTGTATGATCTACGAGTAGATAGAGAACTCTCTCTCTCTCTCTCTCTCTCTCTCTCTCAATTTTGCTAGGTTTCTCCTTGTCCGGCATGTTTGTGTACTTTTTTGCAAGTTATGAAATAAAGCAAAACAATAATATACATACTTAACACCGCGAAAAAACACTGACTAGAGTAAAACTTCGGTGTGTGGAAAACACATTCCAAAAGTTAGAGAAAAACGCACGTGTTTCCTTCATAGACTTTATTTGTTAAAACGAATAGAACATGAAACTTTAAATGTAAACATGTGACAAGAAAACAAATGAACGATAAGCGCTGTTTGCGAGCTAAATAGAGACAGACAAACGGACCGACGGACGCAAATAGAAATAGAAAGGATTTCCAACAGACGATTTTGACTTGTTAGTTTAAGAAAGCGTATAATTTGCTCAATTAGCTGTCTACGTCCAAAATGTCGTCAGATGGATTGATCCCCGAGTAACGCAGACAGACAAATATCAATCCGATTGTAATATTTAAAAGCCAACAACGATGTATGTCCTGGGTTTAATTAGTTACTACACGAGCTGCGCTTTCTATTGTCTTAATCAGACGTGTGTTTTAATAACTTATGTTTTACGACAATAATCCACTTTTACTGATCATATCTATTTAAATAACCTCAGCAATATCAGAGGCAATTGCCACAACTACAGTGACACAATTTCAGCTAATGCGTGCGAGATTATTTCTCTTACTTAAATTGGAGACAAATCTGTGGAATTTTAGGGAATTGTTCTGTACTTCTTTGTGAAGGATAGTACAACGTAAGTGAGTCCTGACTAAAGAATTACAATTTGGAGCAAACCGTTTTGCAATCACCTTTTGTTCCAATTCGTAACTGTCTATTGTAGTGATACATATATATGAAATAATTTATAACTCAGCAATAGAAATGTGATCGAAGCAAGTATTACAAATATTTTCTGATTAGTCTAAAAAATACACAACCTCTGTCCACAAGCATCCCTGTCACTTGTATTAATGGTGTGAGGCCTAAGGATGAAATCATTACAACACTGAAAATTGTCTTGTTGTCCATGAGTTGTAGTAGAAATCCATAACACCCACATAGTATTATGACCCACACAGCGTTGATAGAGAGAAAGCAAATCACCACTTTCTTTCTCATAACACGTAGTCCCTCTGTCCTCTCGTCTGACGACATTCCTCTGGGAACATTGACCCCGATTAAATTTTTCACCACTCTCTCCCAAAACGAATCTTCGTCTTCGTTGAAGTTTTGAAGATCCAACACAGAACTGTTCAAACTTGTGTATGACCCTGTTGAACAGTAAAATAAAAGAGTAAGAATCCAGCACGTTGTGTTGTGGATTATTTATAAACAATTGCTTTATCTTATAATAATATACATCGAGATAATTAGACTATGTTCATCATTCAACCCGTGGGATCATACTTGGGTGTCGAAGCTTGTAGGAACCTCATTGCGATAACAATTTTACATAACCATATATTTTCTAATAATTTCATTTTCGTTCTCTCTCAAGAAGGATATATTAATAATGACTTTTGATGAGACGTCATATCAGTGTTATCATGTAGAGCGAGACAGGAAAATCAAGCGATACGGACATATTTTATCTTTACCCCTGACAGTTTATGGAATATCCTTACACTTCACCTCTGCGTATGGGGAAAATAAGCTTTTGTTTTATATTGTTTAATTCAAGATGTGTGTTGACATTAGTCGTTTATGACATTCTTCCCCAGGGGAACATGTGAAAGTGTAACTTCCAAACAGATTGAATTTTAGTCGTTTATGACAAACTTAAAACGTAGTTTCCATATAGAATAATTTTACGAGAAAACACATCAAGAGTGAAAACTACATAAGTCATTGTCATTACACTATCATGATCTAAACTCAAAGTCAAAATCAGAAGAAACTATAACATTTAGAAAACCAAATGGAGAGACATAGAGAACACCCACAGGTAACTTGTATATGAAGAGATTTCCGGTTGACCCTACTTGTGGTGTTAAAATAGCAAAACATAACACGATTCAACAGGGGTATAATTCACGTGGTCGATCCTAATTGGAAGATACTTCATTTTGGAAACAAACATTAGTTCTTAAGTAAATTTGTTGTAATCGAGTTTCTTAATTAAAAAAAACCATCACCTTTATGTGACAGTGATCTTGTCTTTTTCTTCCTCTTCCGCTTTTTCAGTTTCGGTAGGCTTAAGAACTTTGGTACCTTCGCTAATTGCTGAAAAATCAAGGAACAAATAATAGAAATGAAACATGTACCAGTTTCCGAACTTGATATTTTCACAGGATATTTTCCATGGCCTTGTCTAATAACCATATATTGCAAATAAACATTTCTATTCCATAATTGATAAATATATCGCCTTCTCATTGATAGTGAGTAAGTTATTGTTGTCTTTGTTTGAAATATTATTTAACATATCTCATTATGTTTTTAAAACGAATATAGTTAGTCACAATAACAGTCCTAAAAGTAATTATCCTACTTTACGGAGGTCATGTTCGTAATTTGAATCTGTCCAGACAGAAAACAATGGGTCCAATGATGAAACAGACATCAATGTGAATTCTGAATTATACTATACTTAATGTAAGTTAACTTACATTGTCCCGAGTACCCCAGGACTGGTCAACGATATTACACATTGCATAAATTGGCAGAATGATATTGAGCAGAGGTAGAAAGAACATGTAAGGTATGCCATAGAGCAGGATCTTGAGTTCGGACGGGTGGACGATAGCAGCTAGTAGGTAGGTGGCAGCCAGGGACAGTATCAGTAGGTACTCGATGTGCCCCAACTCTTGATGGTTGTAATCTGAAAAATGAGTTTGATGTATATTAAACAAACCTATTCATCATTATTTTCAATTCAATAATAAATTTATATTGTTCATTTGAAGAATATATGTTGCGGTTCTATTTGTGTGGAATTGCGATTGACGTTTTCTAAAATAAAATACGATAGTAATATTTATTTGATTTTGATTTTTCATAAGCTATTTTTAATATCAATGCAGTATAATGTTTAGCTTTATTGGTGCAGATTTTGCTTCATCTAATTGTATAAATTGTATGGTTTGAGTAAGTAAAACAACTTGCCGTTGATCAGTCCTTGCATGATTATAACAGCCGTTGAACCAAACACATACAGTGTTCCCACCCCTAGAACTACTATCAGCAGTTTAGATATCACCAGCTGTACTGAAGCGGATATGTCTTTGACCAACACAATGCTGTATCCAACAATCAGAAGGTAAAACGTTGGTGTTATAGCAACAAGGGGAAGCCCAGAACCCAACTCAAGGCCCAGGGATAACATCATTACGGTGGCACCTGGGTACAGAACCATGATGAGGAACAGGGTTACCACGTACAGTACGTATGTTAATGAGAAGGCAGAGTTGATGGTCATCAGATTGGCTACATTTTGGATAACTAGTAACGCATTTGTATAGTCCGATAGAAGCCACCGTCTTCGCTGCTTCATGAAATCCAAAGTAGTCTCAGGACAAAATGTGCTGTTTTGCCCCGCCTGTGTGTATCGAAGTTTCCAGCCCTTCAACATCATCAAAGTACACATCCAACGATCTTCACCTTAAAGTGGATACAAACATAGGACCATTTAAAAAAAGTGGTGGGTATTTTCAAAAGATTAGCTTAACAAATCTAGATAGTTTTTTTCTTTTGAAAGTATTTTTTGATTATCTTTTTGTCAATACTTCATTTTTTCTTAAATCAGTCAATATTTAATTCATTTTCAGTTAACTCCTGAAAATTGTAGTTAAACATGTTGAGAAGCATACTGGAAACACATTTATAACCATGAAGCAGGTGATAGAATTAACAACTTTGTTAGAGGCTTGCTGAAGTTATTCCAAAAACAAATTAGTGTCATTTAAAGACTTCAATGTTTTAATTTCAATATTCTGGCATGAAAAACTAAAAGAAATTATTCTATTTTTACCGTTATCTTTCGTGAACACATCCATCACTGTTTCTGTTGGACTAGAGTAAGTGGAAAAAATATCTGACAATGCTTCGAATCGAAACAGGCTGAAACATCCGGGACAACACATCACGGAGCCAATAACATTTTGGGAACTCTTTATCATCCAGAAATCTAAAAAAAATAAAAATAAATAGTCCAATTCAAATATAAAAAGTGACATTGTTTGGTATTTCTGTTCAAATGAAATACTTGAATAAGTTTAAATATAATGCATTAACGTTAACAGATAAGACCGGTCCATTTGTTAAGGAGAATTCTTTTAAAAGTAATCTCAAGCGCAACGATGTTGCTTAAACTGTTGATGAGATTGAAAACAATAATGCAAACTTTTCAGGAAAGCAACTCGAACCATATGTATGCATGTATGAGAAGCAGTTAGCTATAAACACAGTGGTAGCGTCTATTTACCGAGAGCATAGTGAACCTGTTCTGACTCAACAAATTAATGTTTTCATCAATTAGGTAATGGATTAACCCACCTCTAGCAAATTCAAACACTTGCAGCCAGAGTATTGGATGTCTGTACAGCCCTGTTGGAAAAGTCCTACCGCAGACTCCTCCGACGTCAGGTTCCTTCTTACAAACATCAACAACAGCAAGGACAGCGCCATCGTCGAACGACATATCAGCGTCAGTCATTAGGACGTAATTGTCCATTGACTGCGAAATAGAAGGTCCCACTATATTTGACATGGAGAGAGATACAGAAAAAATCGTACTTTCTTGAGTGTGGATTTCCAGTGGTGTTTCTTTTACAAACAAATCACTTCCGGCCCCACTTGGTGTTTTACTAGGATAAAGACTTCCATCGTTTGAAGCCATGTCGATCGTGAAATTATCAGCTGAATTGTCGTCTGCGTCGTCACCAGGGTGATTAAGGATGATGTCAGGGATGTCCAAAAAGTTGCCATTTGTAAATGTCGGATTTCTCCTCTCTGTACCATTATTGTCATTTGACAAGTAATAGTCATTTAGTCTATCAAAAGACTCCGTTGAATCGTATGTAAATGAAGGATTGGAGGACATTGTTTTCGACTCGTAGGGGTTATGCATTCCAGCCCATTTAGATCTGTATTTGAGAATGTACTCCAAATACATCACCTGACTCCATCTTTTCTTTGCCTTGACCTTTGCTGTGTCTTTCAGATGTATAAAGAGTGGCGTGCCACATTCTAGCACCCAGTGCAATTGTATCCCGTAAGGTGTGTATAACATTATACCAGACTCTGCTCGTAGTTCAATCGTTTCTTCTACTAAAGATAGTAACTGTTTTCCGAAGTCCTTCATTTCCTTACCATCCGCTCCATTGTCAAGAAATATATGAGATTCGATATAGATATTTTTCCTTTTGAGTTTCTGTGACGTCATTACTTGATCCAAGCTCCTGAGAAGCCTGGCCATCTCGTGTTCAGCCTCCTGGTACATTGTAGTACAAATATACACTCTTGATGGTCTGTTCATTGCTTGTTCCATGCCTTCATTAGAATGTTTTCTAAACACTTTTTGTTGTATCATCACAAAATGCAGAAGAAATAATGAGTTATAACGGTGTATTCCTCTGTTTGATTCATGTGTTATTTCTACAATATTCTCATATTTTCGAAAGCACTTTGGTATAAGCACTAGGCATAGTGGAATCACTGTTAGAATTGCACACAAACTTTTTATGACAATAAGATCACTTGTTATTTTTATATCTCTCACAAGTGGATCGATTATATCCAATGCCACATGTCCATGTGTTACAAGAATTATAAAAAGTATTGAAGTTAATATAGGAGAAAGAAAACATGGACAGAACGTGGTGAATGAAGACTTCTGTGGCACCAAGTACGATGCCAGTGAAATAAACGAAAGCACTTTATGCACAACTATCAAAATATGAAAATTTTCAGAACTACTCAATGCTTGGAATCCCTTTATCAATTGTCGGAAGTCAAGAGATATAGTTCCAATTTTGTCACTGTTAAAACACATTAAACAAAACAAAATATATGTTAACGTTCTCAACGATCCATATAACAGAGAAACGTTATGTAAAGAAGCTTCTGAGACACCATAGATATGTTTTTGGACTGGTGTATACAAGCTTAGTGACGCTCCGATCAGTAAGAGTGGTAGCAGGGCGGCTTGGTGGGCTAGGAGGATACCCGAGTGCGATAGTAAAATGCTTGATACTACTCCAGCAAGAAGGATGGCCACGCAGCCTAAAATCCGCAACGTAGGTTCCATACACGTGTGTAAATATTTGTTATTGATTGCCTAAGAAAAAAACAAAAAGAAAATGCATGATTAAACATTAAAATGTTTCGAAATAAGTTATGCGTACACCTGTACGATTCTTATTTTGAAGATTTATGATTTCTATTTCATTAATAAGATTAAGCTAATATATATTTTAAAAGTTTAAGGATTTTAATTTACATTTAGTCGAGGTTATTCACCAGGTATCCCTCGTTATAGCACACTGTAGGTGAAGGAACACAATAACTCACTTCTTTTATATCATCATTCAACGTTTATTTTTAATTTAGTAATTAAACATCGTATATTTTGTAGGACCAATATTGTTATTGAAAACTTGTAATTTTAGCTTTCAGATTAACACAAACTGGTGTTTTTTACTAAAAATACATACCTTGACTGTTTTTTTCTAAAAATGCATACCTTGACTGGGTTTTTTTCTTTCTAAAAATACATACATACATTGACTGTTGTTTTTCTCTAAAAATGCATACCTTGACTGATTGTGATAGTTCTGGCAACAATGTTATATTCAATAATGGAAGCATGATGTAGCCTGGCGTCAGTGGTAGTATAACGTACGTCAGCATTGATATACAACCAGCCTCAAGGAAACTCAGAATGATACCCTAAAATAAACGAAACACATATCCATAACTGAAATCTATAATGATACATTAATCACATAATACACTAGATTGAAAGATCATCTATAAAATGACTTTGTTGAATAATCGACGTTTTGCTCACGACCTGGTTCAACTACATCTGGGGCTTTCAGTAATTTCGATATTTAGAGGTGTTATCTTTTATCTTTAATGTCTTGGTCGCAGTCTATCAGATGATGAACCATAAGTATGGTTGTTATATTTGGGTAGACTATACAATCATTTTGAGGGCAAGTTTATAATACCTTAATAATATATTCCCGTTCAAATAGCAATCCATGTTGTCCGCTGTTGTTACTTACACTACATATTCCTCGGAACATAGGCCATTGAGCTGCTTTTCCAGCAGTCAGAAAGGAGGCACACCAAAATATTTGTATAATATGGACAACCTCTGGTATCAACAGAACAAACCCAATGCACACGTACCTAAAATAATGATAAATCATCAACATAATATATAATGTAAATTCAGTCATAAGTACTTGTATATTACTTAAGGATGTACACCTCTGAGAAGTCAAAAAATTCCTGTATTAATTTTTTTTTCTTATATTAATTTTTGGAAAAAGGAGTTAATGGCATAGTAGAAAATGCAAAAAAATATATATGTCCGTGTGCTCGTTTTTGTGCTATGATCGGTCAAAGATACCAATTTAACACAATATGTGATTTTAGGTGAATTTTCGGGTTTTTACCATTTGTAGCACAAATTCATACAATTTTTTCCAAGTGTGTTATCAGATATGTATGAATGTTTGTAGAATTGATAAAAATATTATTTTCTTTGAAATTATGGAAGTAAAATTTCTTAATCTTATTCATTTTACTCAGAAATGCGATTTTAGTTACCCCTACCCCTTATTTTTTAATGAAAAAATGCACATTTTTCACCATTTTTTTGCAGATTAAACGCTTGATATAAAAAAAAATCCTGTATTAAACTTTTTTTAGTATTCAATGAATCAAAAGAAAATGTGATTCTTTTTCTAAAACAGCCACAAAAATTGGAGGTCGGTGTGCTTCTTTTTTTGTTCCATTATTATTTGTGTTTTTTTTCACCCTTTTCGGGGTCAAAAATAAAAAAATGCTTCAGTTGCCCTAATATGCAAAAGATATACCAATAATATATAACTTTACACTTTTTTGCATATTATTTTAATCATATTGAACATTATAAAGTTGTACAGCAAAATTGAACCTGCTACAACTAAAAATGGTGACACAATTACAATTTTAAGAATTCTTGTTAAAAATGTTCTACACACAACAGACATCTAGTTTTTTTAACATTTTTTTCAGATGTGTGTTTACTATTATACCTATCATAATTTTTTAAATATTACAAAAACCCGTTACACCAGATCAAAACGAGACTTGAACGTGAGCGAAATCTCAGAAGAGTACATCCTTAAAGGAAGATTGTTGTGGACAAAACAAACAAATGTAGTAGAAACTGGGTTGTTTTTGACATAATACATTGGATATATAACGTTCTAATCGATAACACTATCACAGTGACGGTATACCATCTAAATATGGCATCCACACAGGCCTATTAATGATATCTATGACCAAGTTTTAACAAAGCGTAGCTGAATTGAGTCATTTCGGTACACATAAAACAACTATTGTACATACGTTTCCAGCGTAGCCGAAATCGACATCGATTTTATAGACAACTCATACACATTTTACACCTTTGTGTGCATACGCTTCATTGGTCATTTGTCTGATGAAGGTGACAGTGTACATATCGTACTAGTCATCGAAACGTCATAAAGTTTTTTTTATTGGTTGTGTAAAAAGAACTTCTCATAATTACACTTATCATTAGTCAGCATTTACTTCAAATAATGTATGTATCATGTATGCTTGTTCAATTAATACAACAGCCATCGCCGGGCATGGCCAGTCGTATCCAACGAAA
This sequence comes from Mizuhopecten yessoensis, assembly GCF_002113885.1. Taxonomy (NCBI): domain Eukaryota; kingdom Metazoa; phylum Mollusca; class Bivalvia; order Pectinida; family Pectinidae; genus Mizuhopecten; species Mizuhopecten yessoensis. Next base: position 266 of record NW_018480036.1, on the reverse strand, counting down.
CAATTATGACGACATAATAATGATGACGTCAACAATCGGTATATGGCATCCATAGCCTATATGAAAGCCAACTGAATTTGGAAGGGTTATAAAGTGGCAATGCCATTCGATGGTAAATATCAGTTAATGACATACGGTCCATTGACATGATATTGTAACGCACCAAGGTTTTGGGGCGTTGCGTTCCGTCTAATTCACCGACCTGCGAGAATCCTAAAAAATATACCGGCCGCTACCGGAAATAATCAAGGGGGCTTCTGGGATAG
>NW_018480035.1:524258-551315 GCF_002113885.1 Mizuhopecten yessoensis | reverse complement strand
CAAAGTATCACAATACCAGTACTTACAATATATGTATCCTCCTCCTAAGTATCACAATACCAGTACTTACAAGACATCTAACCTCCACCAAAGTATCACAATACCAGTACTTACAATACATGTATCCTCCACCAAAGTATCGCAGTACTTACAATACATGTATCCTCCTCCAAATTATCACAATACCAGTACTTGCAATACATGTATCCTCCTCCTAAGTATCACAATACCAGTGCTTACAAGACATCTAACCTCCACCAAAGTATCTCAATACCAGTACTTACAATATATGTATCCTCCTCCTAAGTATCACAATCCCAGTACTTACAAGACATCTAACATCCACCAAAGTATCACAATACCATTACTTACAATACATGTATCCTCCTCTAAAGTATCACAGTACTTACAATACAAATACCCTCCTCCAAAGTATCACACCGTACCGGTACTTACAATACATTGATCCTCCTCCAATATGTAATATGCTAACAGTACCCTTTTCTGTATCCTCACACCTTCATTATCTGTAATTTGAGTATATATCGACACAGAGGATAGTGTAAGCTTTATTCCAAATATTTTGGGTTTTACGATAGGTACCCATGATCAAAACTAGATTGAGTCACAGGTGCTGGACACACTAATACGTGTATAGCATATACTCAGTACACATCACATAAGTGTGTCCAGCAACTTTGGATTGAGGGAGATCGGAGAGGAAGAAGAAGTTTGTTTGCATTAATTAAGTATGTATGTGTATCAGGAGAGGGGAAAAATGCATGGCCAGACCGGGGTTCGAACCTGGGATCCGCCAGACTCTAGAAGGATGCTCTGCCAATTGAGCTACCTTGTTGCCAACGATCGACCCAGTCCAGTTCCACTACATTCCTCCCTCCTTTTTCTAACTCTTTGCCCCCGGAAGACGACACCCTTACCAAGCATACACCAAATGCTTTAAACAAGGGTTGATCACAGGCACCACTGTCACAGGAGAAGAAAAATGCATGGCCAGACCGAGGTTCAAATTCATGACCCTACAAACTCTTAATGTGCGCTCTACCAATTGAGCCTCCTAAGGTTGCTGACGATCGACCCAGTCCAGTTCCGCGACATATATACATGTATATATGCAACCATGATTTTTTCCTCCTCTCCAATTTATACTTGCTGAAGTCACATGTCACATACCTGTATGGTTACTCTTTGTACCTGTGGCAGCAAACCTGTTTAGGCAAAATACAAAATAAATGTGTGTTTCCTGTTTCGGCTCCAAAAAAATAGGATAAGTAGGTAGAAAAAACTTCTTTTTTTTTTCTTTTTCTTTTTTTTCTCGTTAAGAAAATTACCTGATTACCTCCGACAACCATGAATGTTAGAAATATGTTATTGTTTTGATAAAGTATGAATGACACCAAATATATAATTTTTCATTCATGTAAAATAGATACACAAATAAATGTTACCTACCTAAATGTTTATGGAATAACCACCGTAATTTCAAGGTTATTGGTGTTTTCAATTTCTTCAAAATATTTGAGCAACAAAAGAATTACAATTATATTTACACTTTATTTACAACACAAGTGTTTTAATGTGTCATAAAATATACAAGTCTTCACCATTGTGAATCAATCTCTCCACAGCACTCCAAACGTTATCTCCAACTATAAACTGTAAAACTAAACAGATCTACAAACAACAGCTAAAACCACTATTATAACGAACTTCCTAATTCTCACTCTACTCATATAATTAACTCAACTTCCCAACCCAACTCTCTTCTCCTCCTTTGACTCCTAAGCTGAACTACCTTACTACTGCCCCTTAAAAAAAACCTGCACATTTATAATGTTGATATATTAAAGGGCTGGTTTCCAAAACGGCCCCTTCTCTGATTCAAATTTCCTGTTGGTGGTGCATTGATTGCCCATGTCGTTGTGGTCACAAATTTATAAAGTATAAAGATTTAGGTCACTTGGTTTGCTTTTTATGGCTCCTCAAAGTTGTACCTTTCAGAAGCTGTCTAAGTGTTGATAAAATGTGCATGTTATGTAAAATATTAATGAAAATCTAATCGAATGATGGTCACCGTAACGAATACATTCATGGCATGATGGTGACAAAAAATCATGTTTCCATCGCGCCATTTGGCTGTTTTATGGAAGAAACAATCTCAAAAATGCCATTTTCGATGATAACATTTTAGACACAAAAACTGTGTTTTTTAGAGAATACACCCTTTTATGGGCGTTGGATGCAAACCAATTTTTATCCTATTAAACAGTACGTAATATGCTATTGATGAGAGGAAAAATCATCAAAATGTAAGTGGTGGAACATTTTCAAATGTTGGGTTGAATTAGCCTATGGTTGAATTGCCGATTTTCGACTTTCTTTAGATAATTAACAAAAAAACGAGAGTATTTGCTCGGTATGTTGAGAATATGTACACAGATATGAAAAAAAGTGAGAGAAACACTTTTTCATAAAAAAAATCCAAGATGGCTACTTCACAAGTCCCCGTGGTTGAAGACATTGGCTGACAAATAGACAGAACAACAAACAAAACGTGTTCCTTATGATTTTGGTTGGTTTTCGCATTTACGGGAGTGTTCATAGCTACGGGCGATTGTATAATACCTATATTTATAAGTTTGGTTAGTCACATGGTAACGGGGATCTTTCATATCGAGCCCCAAACATACTTTCGACATATGCACTCCGTTGCCGCATGGAAAACTATTTCAAGTTTTGTCGGAATTTCTTTACCTGTGGTTGTAATGGTCGAGGGTTTTCCAGCGTCCTGTAATACCCAAGGTAGTACAAGATACTGGAGATGTGCGCACACATTCCCATCGTTCTCTCTCCAACTGGGCACTGGCAGTAGTAGTCCTTTATTGGGGCCTCAACATCGGGTGAAACGGTGAACCGTATCCAAACGTTATATTTCGTTTGGCTTTTGTGTCGAGAATGTATTTGACATCGGAGAAGGTCTGGGGAGTGCTGGTAAAGCCACACCTCATAGTCTCCGTCATCACTTAAATGTTCGGCGATGTAACCAGGAGCCAGAGATATCTGATACGTTCCACACGTAATGGTTCTCAAGTAATCAAGATCGAGACGGGGAAACAGTACGGAAGATGCATCCATCTTGACAAACTCGGACCTTGCCCGTCTAGATAGATCCGGATCTGTCTTGACTCTCTGAGCTAAACCATTCGGTGTTGTCAAACGGTCCTTCATACGTTCAGCCATTAGCCTATCTTTGGCATCTCTCTCTGGAGATCTCTGGTAGATCGGTCCTCTAATACCATTCAGACAGGCTGTGACGGTTCGAAGCAAAGCCTCGATGACATTGATAAAGCTGTTAGACACCAATTGCGTTCGGAAGAACGTCCAGTGTTTCAGACGACCATGATAGGATTCCACAATCCACCTCGATTTGGTGATAGTTCTGTCAAGATTTGCTTGGACGTCAGAATGTTGACTTTGACCGGGTTTCAGGTATGACGGCATGCTAGCATTGAGGCCAGAGGCTTCGAGAACTGGTAGGACATCTCTAAAACCTCGGTCAACGACAACGTTGTCGTCTGGTTGTAGCCAAGTAACTAGCTTGTCCATGACTTTTTTTGTAATTGTAGCATCATTTTCGCTGCCAGTGAATGGTCCTACTGTGTCCAGAATGTAGCCATCTGGTAAGGCGATGCTCATGAATTTGAGATAGTTTCTCTTCTTCTGGCCACAGTAGGACATTCTCTGGAGCTTGTGGTCGGAGCTTTTCTGGATATAAATATAGGTGCCATCTAATATGGCAGTGGCTTTATCTCCAAAAAATGCTTCTGAAAAGACAGTATTGTGCCCGAGCAACTGTTCTCTTGTCAAGTGATCCGGACCTAGAAATTGTGGGACTATCGATGTGTCTAATGCCTGTACTATGGAGTGGAAAGTTTTGGACACACTTGACTTGGAAATTCCAAAAAGAGAAGAACACTGACTCCAGGAAATGTCGGTTTTCAGTTTTACCCAGAACAGTAATAGAGCATCGTGTGTAGTCTTGGTATATATACCAGATGAAAGATATGGGGAACAGTGCGAGTGGATTTCGAGGAACTGATCTTTGGACCAACCTGTCCAGGCCATGCATGCCGAGTCATCAAGAGAAGAAAAGCTTATTGTAAACGCAGACTGGTTCTGTGAAAGGACGTGCGACACCTCTAGGAGGTCATTAATGATTTCGGACGATTTTGATGGTAACTGAGATTCCAAGGAACCTCTACCATCAAGGACAACCTCTGTAGACGGATCTAAGTCGTTACCAATAAGGTGAATGGAGCAGACGCGGGATGAGGTGGGACACCACAGTTTGTGTGAATAGATCAGGTGATGTCTTGCACGTTTTGGTAAGACTGATGATTTTGTTCCATTTCTTGCAAAGGTAACAAGACAGAGACAGCATTTTTTGTGTGAAGATGATCCATTCAAAAGATCATGAAGGGTCAGCAACGGCAGGATATGGGACGGGGAGTCGTCTTCTTCCTCTATTTCCTGGTTCTGCTCGGGTTCAGGTTCAGGCTGATTTTTGTTCCGAAGATACTTCATGTAGCACTTCTGGCAAATAAGTGCTTGTTCCTTTGCTGACATCAATCCTTGTTGCACCAGCGTATCTAGGAGCCATTTATATTGTGGACTATTTACATTGCGTGCACTTCTGTTCTTATTGCCACTACGTTTCTTGAAGTATACTTGACACCCTTCTCCAACACATTTACCCTCCATCTTGAAACAATAACGATTGGTTTATGAAGCGTCGATAAAGTAACAAAATAGCAAGCCACCGATGATTGCTGTAAACAGCTAATACTTAGTAGTTTGGTACAATTATGCGAAAATGTGTGATAAATAACGAACAACTAATTACACAAAATAACAAGACAATATAATAAATCACATTCAATACCTCCAAGAAGCGCAGAATTGATTGATTACTTAGAACAAAATAAAGTATTTCATATGGATAATCTATCTATTCGATGTGGCGTGGTCGGCAGGCACAAAGAAAGTGAGACAAGTCAGGGTCCCAACCCTGACAGAGCCACAACGCTTTGGAGATGGGACAATAAAACAAGGAAAGTGAGACAAGAATAGCTAGCGTCGAGTCAATGATTCCGTAAACGTATAGACAAAGACAAGAAGATACGGATAAATGTACAAGGCCACACGATCAGAAAATTCAGAAGAGGACAACTTGAGATAGAACAGTATTCATGTATCAGGGTGTCCTCAGTGTAAATCTTTATATCGATACTGTTTATTTAGTCGTTACACATCATAAAACTGTCATGAAAATATCCGCTCTGATATTCAATATAAAAGTTTGTATATAATAAGCTATATAATAGGGTTTCAGACAAGGTTGTTACTCATTTCCCCTTTTCTTTCAATTTACAACCACATTCAGGCGGCGATATGAGAACGTTCCACCACATGGAATTAGCTGATTTTTGGTACACATATGAAACAAGTAAAGCTCTATCCGATTTTCTGATGGAAATTTGCATCCAAAACTATATAACGGGAGAAAATTGCAATTTTATGGCATTTTTCTTCATAATTGTGTCTCTGCAAGTGCATTTTCATCCGAGAATTTTTTTTTTTATGTTTTATGAATAAACACGATGTTTTGGAAATATTTATCAAAAGAAATTTATACTATGTTGCGAATTACAATTTCGAGATAACCTTCTTTTATTTACGAACTTATGTCTTTGATGCTGAAATTGACAACTTTATAAAAATACATTTTCACTGAAATTATGAAATCTGGGTGTCGGAAAGGTGTAAAATTATTCTTCGGAAAAGAAAAAAACAGTAGCTGAGCTAGATAAGAAATTATACGGGGGCAGGCTCCTATGGAGAATTAACATTACTGGAAACAGGCCCATTGTTGATGCTGCTGAAATCCTGCAAAAATTTGATCCCTATACGACTAGTTACACTGACCATAAATCCTGCTAGATTTGACCCCCGCTGTCAGCATCAGCTGGCAGTCGGCATCAGCTGGAGGCATAAACACTGACATCACAAACTGGACTCCCCCCACCTAGACTACAGACAGTAACACTAATCTACAGATACCAACCTATATCATAAGCACAATTATATATGGCTTCTTAATTACTATCTTCAAATACAACTCTGACACTGACCACCAGCGAAGGCTAATAAAATGCATAGCAAATCATTTGTTCATTTTGAACAATTTTAAAAACCGCTAATAAATGCATAACAGTGACTGTGAAAACCCTATAAAATGTTCTAGGGTCATCATAATAAACAAGGGTCGGTTAGGAAACGGGAAACACAGCTATATTTTTATTTGGCCTTAAGTATTTTCAGGTGTATGTGTTTTATTGAAAACTTCTCTGTAATACTGAATTACATTTCATGGCTTTTAGCTCACCTGACCCGAAGGGCAACGTGAGCTTATGCCGTGGTGCGGCGTCCGTTGTCCGTCCGTCCGGCGTCCGGCGTCAATATTTTACTTTAAATGACTTCTTCTTTATAACCAAAAGGCCTAGGGTGATGATATTTGTAGGCCAGAAGCAAACTGAGATGAAAGTTTGTTCAAATAAATGACCTTCACCTATTTTCAATGTCACAGGGGTCAAATATGTTAAAAATTTAAACAACTTCTCAATAACCAAAATGCGCAGGGAGATGATCTTCGGCCAGTAGCATGCTGGGATGAAGGGCTACTTAGTTTGTTCAAATGAATTACCTTGACCCACTTTCAATGGTCACATGGGTCAAATATGTTTAAAACCTTTAAAAACTTCTTCTCAATAACCAAGAGTCCTAGGATGATGCTATTTGACCAGCAGCATGCTGTAATAAAGGGCTACCAAGTTCGTTCAAACAAATTACCTTTACTTATATTCAAGGTCACATGGGTCAAATATGTTTAAAACATATTAACAACGTCTTCTCAATAACCAAAATGCCCAGGGTGATGATATTCGGCCAGTAGCATGCTGGGATAAAGGTCTAGCAGGTTTGTTCAAATGAATGACCTTGACCCACTTTCAATGTCATATGGGTCAAATATGTTTAAAATCTATTAAAAACTTCTTCTCAATAACCAAGAGGCCTATGATGATGCTATTTGACCAGTAGCATGCTGTAATTAAGGGCTACAAAGTTTGTTTAAATGGATGACCTTCACTCATATTCAAGGTCACATGAGTCAAATATGTTTAAAACCTTTAAACAACTTCTTCTGTATAACTAAGAAGCCTAGGATAATGATATTTGGCAAGTACATGCTAGGATAAAGGGCTACCAAGTTTTTGAATACTGAAAAGAACATATTACAGACATAAATAAACGGACCTGATGTTTGGGAATAGCTGATTTGTAACAAAGAATGATGATAATACATATATAATGGAACTGTGTAAGTGACACAATCAGTGATTTTTCTGTTTGTTTGAGTGGTTTACCCCCACTTCACTCCTGGGTAGTTCAGTAAGAAGTAGTGATAATAATAACTAAGGATAGACGACGGACGAGGGTGCTATTAGATAGACGATGGACGGTTGATAGACACCAGACGAGGGGCTATAGGATAGACGACGGACGGTTGATAGAGCACAGACGAGGGGACTATAGGATAGACGACGGACGGTTGATAGACCACAGACGAGGGGGCTATAGGATAGACGACGGACGATTGATAGACAACAGACGAGGGGGCTATAGGATAGACGGCGGACAGTTGATAGACTACAGACGGGGGGCTATAGGATAGACGCCGGCAGGCTGATAGACCACAGACGAGGGGGCTATAGGATAGACGCCGGCCGGCTGATAGACCACAGACGAGGGGGCTATAGGATAGACGACGGCCGGCTGATAGACCACAGACGACGGGGCTTTAGGATAGACGACGGACAGTTGATAGACCACAGACGAGGGGGCTATAGGATAGACGACGGGCGGCTGATAGACCACAGACCAGGGGGCTATAGGATAGATGACGGACGGTTGATAGACCACGGACGAGGGGGCGATAGGATAGACGACGGACGGTTGATATACCACAGACGAGGGGGCTATAGGATAGACGACGGCCGGCTGATAGACCACAGACTAGGGGGCTATAGGTTAGATGACGGACGGTTGATAGACCACAGACGAGGGGGCGATAGGATAGACGACCGACAGTTAATAGACCACAGACGAGGAGGCGAAAGGATAGACGACGGACAGTTGATAGACCACAGACGAGGGGGCGATAGGATAGACGACGGACAGTTGATAGACCACAGACGAGGAGGCGAAAGGATGGACGACGGACAGTTGATAGACCACAGACGAGGGGGCGATAGGATAGACGACGGACGGTTGATAGACCACAGACGAGGAGGCGAAAGGATGGACGACGGACAGTTGATAGACCACAGACGAGGGGGCGATAGGATAGACGACGGATGGTTGATAGAACACAGACGAGGGGCTAAAGGATAGACGACAGACGGTTGATAGACCACAGACGAGGGGGCTATAGGATAGAGGACGGACAGTTGATAGACCACAGACGAGGGGGCTATAGGATAGAGGACGGACAGTTGATAGAACACAGACGAGGGGGGTATAGGATAGAGGACGGACAGTTGATAGACCACAGACGAGGGGGCTATAGGATAGAGGACGGTCAGTTGATAGACCACAGACAAGGGGGCTATAGGATAGACGACAGACGGTTGATAGAACACAGACGAGGGGCTAATGGATAGACGACGGACGGTTGATAGAACACAGACGAGGGGGCTATAGGATAGAGGTCGGACAGTTGATAGACCACAGACGAGGGGCTATAGGATAGACGACGGACAGTTGATAGAACACAGACAAGGGGGGTATAGGATAGACGACGGACGGTTGATAGAACACAGACGAGGGGCTAAAGGATAGACGACGAACGGTTGATAGAACACAGACGAGGGGGGTATAGGATAGACGACGGACGGTTGATAGAACACAGACGAGGGGCTAGAGGATAGAGGATGGACAGTTTATAGAGCACAGACGAGGGGGCTATAGGATAGACGAGGGACGGTTGATAGACCACAGATGAGAGGGCTATAGGATAGACGGCGGACAGTTGATATACCACAGACGAGGGGCTTATAGGATAGACGACGGACGGTTGATAGAACACAGACGAGGGGGGTATAGGATAGACGATGGACGGTTGATAGACCACAGACAAGGGGGCGATTTGAACAGCCTACCATCTGATGATGGCAGGATAAAAATCAAAGCTAAATTAAAAAAGGACAATTTGAAAACTTTTTAAACAAGTTTATTATATCATTGATTTAAAGTTAAATAACATTTACAAATAATATACTTAATCTCTCTTAGTGAGAAAAAACCTTATGAACCACAGCTGTTGAAAGAACTTAGTTTCAATGATGTTTCAAAGTAAAAGATGAATTTATAGTCTAATTGATTTAAAAATCACAGTTGTATTACACTTTGTTATTTTTTCGTTAAATTCTGCTATCTTATTGGTCAATTCAATCCCACTGTGAAAAAACAACACTTTAAAGTGTGCGAGTAAAATGTTTACTAATTACAATTCACTGGTAAACATGTTATAAAATACAAAATCAGTAAACTTAAAAAATATATCAGCACTAAGATAAAAAGCTATGAATTCCATTGTTGCTGGGGGGAAAAATGAAAAATGTTATCGCGTATATTTAATTATTTAGTTGCTTGAGTCCTTTAAGTGTGATGAACATACTATTTACAAGTCTAGATACTTGTACTCATGATTGCCTCCCCTTACCAATTAATGTGAAAATATGAATCACAGGAAATATCAGTGGATTACAGTAACATTGATGTAAAATAGAACAAAGCATTTACAATGGTAACAATAACAAGAGGCCCAATAGGCCTGCATCGCTCACCTGGTAAAAATCTCACACTTGTAACCTTAAAAGTGATCTAAAATAAAGCTACAGGCAAAATATCAGTATTTATGAATAAAATTCATTCAAAAGAACCTGTTAATTTTTTTTTAAACATTTCGCCCCTATTATTGAAAGTTGAACAAAGTCATTATGTTGAACAAATTTTATAGCCTTTCATCTCAGGATGCAACTTGCAAAGTATCAACATCCTGGGACCCATGGTTATTCAGAAGAGGTTGTTTAAAGATTTTAAACAAATTTGACCCCTGTGACCTTGAATATAATTCAAAGTGATTCACTTTAACAAACATAGTAGTCCTTGATCCCAGCATGCTACTGACTAAATATCAACATCCTGAGCATTTTGGTCATTCAGAACAAGTTCTTTAAATATTTTGAACATATTTGCTCCTTGTGACCTTGAATATGATTCAAGGTCATACATTTAAACAAACTTGGTAGCCCTTCATCTCAGCATGCTACTGGCCAAATATCATCACCCTGGGCATTTTGGTTATTCAGAAGAAGTTGTTTAAAGGTTTTTTAAGACAATTGACCCCTGTGACCTTGAATATAATTGAAGGTCATTCATTTGAACAAACTTGGTACGACGGACGCCGCGCCACGGCATAAGCTCACTTGGCACTTCGTGTCAGGTGAGCTAAAAACAACATCAAACATCTTTGTGGTCACTCACTGTCACACAACTTGCATGGCATACATAATAATTTCTTTACTGATATTTGTGAGGCATCTTCTTAACTTTCAGACCAAACATCTTCTTAACTTTCAGACCAAACATATCCAAGTGCTTAGGTGACACATTTAACAACACGTTCAGATATTCTGACTCATACACACTCACAGCAAACATTTCATTTATCTGTCCAATAAAAATCTCTATCGCATCATGTAACAACGAAATTAAAACCTCAATCCTAGGTCACTTTAGGTGCGATATAAGGGAAGTCAGGTTTTACACCTAGAGAACAGGTCAATTTAAGTCAGAGACGCTGATTTCAGAGTTCATTGCAGGGTTTTGAAATCAATGACCTTTTTTTTTGAATACTGAAAAGAACATATTACAGACTGATGTTTGGGAAGAGCTGATTTGTAACAATGTATGATGACAATACATGTATATTGGAACTATGTTAGTGACACAATCAGTGATTTTTTTGTTTGTTTGAGTGGTTTACCCCACTTCACTACTGGGTAGTTCAGTATAGCAGATTTACTGTTTTTGATGTCCTTCGATATTTACACAAGGTCCATGCCCAATATTTATGGGTAGATCAGGTTTTTAGAACAGTCTACTTGAGGATATAAGGGAAGTCAGGTTATACACCTAGAAAACAAGTCATTAGTACAGAGACGCTGATTTCAGATTTCATTGCAGGTTTTAGAAATCAATGACATTTTTCTTGAAGGTTGAAAAGAACATATTTCATACCAAAATAAATGAACCTGATGTTCCGGCATGGCTGTTTGTTAAAATTAATGATGACATTATTTTGAAACAACACTTCTAAAAAGAAGTTGTAACAGAAACTATTTACAAAACAATAAATCTGTGACATGTTTACATTAATTCCTCAAACATGATATTGTTAGTCAGTATAAGTGTTGATCAAGTGTATAAGATCATAATAACAACGGTCAAAGTTTAATGTTAGAATTTATGTCTTTTTGTATTTATTTCGTAAAATGTGTCTGTATCATCACTCCAGGTTTAGTCACTCCTCAGTCACTGTAATACTTGAGAAGTTTGAGTCCCCACTCTCCTGTATCTAACTCTAAGCATGACCACAACACATCATCCTTCTGTATACCTACTTGTCCCTGTCCTTTGTTTGTGTGAAGTGTTTTTATGTACTTCCCTGCTCCACTTATCAGCTCTACTGTGTTCCTTGTATAATCAGTAATAACAATATTACCCTTACTGTCATATATAACTGTTACTGGACCAAACTTGTCTGGTGTGACCGCCTCCCGTGCCTGTATCCCCTCTCCCCGGTAGTGGACCAGGGGCTGGAGTGTTGGGTTGTACACAGTGATGTGATTCCTGTAGTTGTTTGGATGACTACCGTCTCCACTGATTAGTTTACTACTCACTATAGCTATGTTACCTGTAACACCACACTGTGTGATGGACAGTACTGCCCCCTCCCCTGACCCCTCCACAGTGGATGTGTGTAACACCTGGCCATCTGCTGTGTACATCACCACCTTGTACCCCTGTGTACCCGCTGTACCCACCACTACCAGACCCTCCCTGGTCACACACAGACTGTCAGGGTCCCCCTCTGTAGTAAACCTTGTGACCTCCCTGGTCACACACAGACTTTGTGGGTACCCCTCTGTAGTAAACCTTGTGACTGGTGTTGTTGATGTAGATACTTCATAGATAGTTCCCTCATTAAAACAACAGAACCACAGACGACCTGTGGTGGGGTCCAGACTGATGTCATCAATGTTACTGTTGTGCTGTATCTTCTGTATGACTTTAGGTTTGTTGGAGAAAAAGTTACCTTTGTTGTTGATGAGTTTTACTGTGTTGGTTTTACAATCACACAGCCATGCCCGGCCATTAGATGTAGGACAGATTGATGTGATACCATCTGGGTATGAGAACTGGGATATGACAGTTGGACTATCACAAAGTTTGTACAGGACTTCTCCAGTGGAGGCTTGACCCGTCTCTGTAGATTTGGACAGTTTAGGTCTCACAACTGGACCTTCTTTGGAGTGACCACTAGGTGCTAATCCTACCTTGAAATGGTCAGTAGGAGTCTTCATTTTCCCCATGGCCTGCTCGAGGTGTCGTTGTCTGTTGTTATCTGGAGTAAACTCTGTCATGTCTATGTTAGGTGTCTGTGGGATATCTAAGTCCATGTCCTTGATTTCCGATACCGAGTCATACACAAGTACAGCAGTGCCTGTCTGGAGGGTCTGTTTACACTCTGATGATAGTTTAACTAAAGTGTCTAACCTGTCCTCCAGGTTTGTGATGTGAATCTGAAGGAGGTCTGTGGTCCCTTTCTCCATCTTGTTACATATTGCTAAATAATCCTCCGTTATTTTATCTAAATCTAGTTTACATTGATCGCGCTGTTTTTTGATATTAACAGAGAGTTTTTTGTAGTTAGATTCACTTGTGGAAATTTCGTTCCTTGCCGATTGGATTTCATTTTTGAGTTTGGGAATTTCAATGTTTTCTGTTTCATTCATAAAGTCCAGTAGTGTATTTTTTTGTTCATTTGTAATTTTCGAAATTTCACAAAAGCTATCAATATGTATTTTGTGAGTTGTTATGGAACAAGTCGTACAGATCAGTATTCCACAGTCCTGACAGAGGAGAACCACCTCATTGTCTTTATGGTACGGACACTTTGTGTGGCCTTTGATCCTGACTGGAATTTGTGGACTGGGGCTGCTGTGTTTGGTTGCCATGGTTGTGGATGTGGGAGAAATAAAAGTGTACAGGGAAGTAACTTCTGGAGGATCTTTTAGGTCTTCTTTTGTGTACCTGTGAAAGAAAAAATAATAATTAAATGTTGTATTGATTACAAAATGTGACTGTTTAAACTTAAATTTGATTTTTTTAGGCAAACAGACGAGTTATACTATATAACCCCAAACATTGTTCCGTACCGAGTTATACTATATAACCCCAAACATTGTTCCGTACCGAGTTATACTATATAACCCCAAACATTGTTCCGTACCGAGTTATACTATATAACCCCAAACATTGTTCCGTACCGAGTTATACTATATAACCCCAAACATTGTTCTGTACTGAGTTATACTATATAACCCCAAACATTGTTCCGTACCGAGTTATACTATATAACGCCAAACATTGTTCCGTACCGTATATCATTTATTGTTTACTCCAGTGGGAAGGGGCCCAGTACGGGTTATATAACATAAAAACTTTTGGCCCAGTAGTAGAAATACAGGTAAATAAAGGAGAGTGTGGCGTTCCTGGTGGCAGAGGGACATGGCCCAGTAGTAGAAATACAGGTATATAAAGGAGAGAGTGGCGTTCCAGGTGGCAGAGGGACATGGCCCAGTAATAGAAATACAGGTAAATCTTTGAAATTCTAATATTTGCGTATGGGGATTTTTACCTATTTGATTCAGAGCAACCTTTGCTTAAGCGGGGTTCATCTTTGTATAAACAAAAGGGTGACCTGGAGAGTTCTTATGTCCTTTTAAAACTTAAAATTGGTTAACAGGGAAAAAGTAAGACGAGACTTTCACTAAATTATCATCCGTCTGTCTATCAGAGTTATAATGGAGGTAAGAAACCATAGCAAGTGAGCTAGTCAGGCCACAGGACCTCTTGTTATTCTGTACATCTTCTTTGCATACATATTGATGTTTTTCGATTTTTAATTAATTAATGAATATTGACGCACGTATGACTACTCTTTCTGTTATATGACCTCTGAAAAACGAAGGTCACTGCTGTCAGAAATATGTTTCATTTCTGCTTTACGTACATATTAAAGAAATGCTTTTTGGTTTTTATAGCGTAAACGATTTATTTTATATTCCTAGTGATAAAAGAAATTATGAAATCGCACCATTTGACGATATAGTCTTTTCGCGTAATGGTACTAACAGTATCTATACTTATTGTAACTTAAAACATTTTTTTTTCCAGTTTTTCTGATATAACATTGTTACGGCACGATTGCTCACCCCGACACGATTTCTCAATCATGCTAAAATTGCTGCCTTTGCAATACAATTTCTCAGGGTGAGAAATTGTGCAAAACATATGGGCATAAGTGACACCATTTCTCACCCCAACTCTCCATCTCAATCGGGGATGAATTTCATCCGTGGTGTCTTAAAACTTGCCTAAGTGTACATGTAATAGATGAGCTGGCATGATATCAAATGACTAATAGTTCAATGTACAACATGCCTAATAGCTATTGATTGATTTATCTATCAATCTATTCATTTACTTTTGAAAATCTTTGCAGATTCAATTAGACGATGAAAAAAATACTGTTGCCCGATTCATAAAATGTATGCACACCTAGCTTCTTAAACACATTCAAACGCAATCCTGTTCACCTAAATTGTGAGAGAGTTAACACATATACTACAATTATTTTTACTTGGTGAGAATTATCCTTGGAGGAAGATGGTTTTAAATTGTAAATTTGGGATTCTTACCCCAACCCCTGGGGCCCAAAAGGGAAAATTAACCAATATTTCAAAAATCTTCTTATCCAGACCCGAAGGTACTACAGTCAATTTCAGTGCATGGAAAGAAAGATCATCAGGGGCTTTATTTAAATTGTAAATTTCAGGATCCCCGAGCTATCCGTTCTCCCTTGGGGAGGGGGTAAAGTGTATTATAGTTTATATAGCAAAATAATACTTTTGGGTATATTTTATCATTCAAATTCTTATCCTTTGATGACATGACATTAGTATTGTATTTCACTTAGTTTACATGCTGATTTCGAAATCACATCTAAACAATGAAATAAGGCTACCAGTACCTATGATATAACTCAGGTGACCGCTAAGGCCCTTGGGCCTCTTGTTTATAAAGTATAACAATACCTACTCGTAACAGGGACCGTTACATAAAGTGCCGAAACTAATCCTGTAGTCGGAAAAGATGCATCAGTTGTATGAATGCATGCTGTGGCCCCCCCAGAGTATGTTGGTCTTAGGGCCAGAAGGAAGCGGCCGAATAGGGAAAATAAAGAGAAATATTTTAAAAGCTTTCTCTTTCTGTGTGAATAGAGAATTATCACTAAATTTTGTATATTTGTATTATTTTGTATTTCTTTGGGCGGGGGTCAAGGCCATTTACAAATATTTAAAATTTTTAAATCCTTCACCTTCCAAGTGATTGAATGGATTTGAACCAAATTTGGTCTAGAACGTCTTTTGGCAAGTGGAACTCAAGTTGTATAAACAGTGTGTGGCTCCACAGCATGCAGATGGGTGTGACCTAACAGGGGAAATAGAGGTAAATCAATAAATTCATCTCATTGCATATTAATTTATGGGTTTTATCCTATAACCAACTACAATTTTTTCTGGGCATGAAGTAAAGAAAGCATGCCGCAAAGATTGGCCCGGAGGTCCAGACCAACCCCTGGAGACTACCTCCTTGGGACATAACATGGAAACTCATTCTCTTGGTGTCTTACGTACCCACCTAACAGATTTACATGTGGTTCTTCTTGCAACTTGTACTTCTTGTACTCCTTTGATAAACCTGTATGGTACTCATCAGGTTTTAAATTGAAAATGAAATACCAGGTGAGCTATTAAGATGCCTGGGCCTCTTGTTTTGTAGTAAATGTCTGATCAGTTCTTCTCTCAACCTATCAGGTGAAAGCCCCCATCCAATGTTCAGTTAGAAGTTAGATACAGGTAGATATACCTGTGACGTATGCATCTACCTGGTGTTTTATTGATTAGGTAAAATCACGCTGGAATCAGGTCAACAAAGATGATAGCAATTATACATGTGACATTTAATGTTATCATTTTACGATAACTACAGAGTTATCTCCCTTATACCACTTCAGGTTAGTAAAATTGGACAGTCGATCATTGATTGTAGGCAGACTTGGTAAGTTAGACGGAAGAGGGAGTTTACAAGATGACTTACAGTGACCAGGTAGATCCCATGATATGAACTTCCATCTAATGTTTTAAGGATCTAGACACAAATCCTGGTCTGGCCGGACTAAGATACGAAAACAATGTGAGACAGTACTTACAATACATGTATCCTTCTCCAAAGTATCACAGTACCAGTACTTACAATACATGTACCCTCCTCCAAAGTATCACAATACCAGTACTTACAATACATGTATCCTCCTCCAAAGTATCACAATACCAGTACTTACAATACATGTACCCTCCTCCAAAGTATCATAATACCAGTACTCACAATACATGTATCCTCCTCCAAAGTATCACAATACCAATACTTACAATATATGTATCCTCCTCCAAAGTATCACAATACCAGTACTTACAATACATCTAACCTCCTCCAAAGTATCACAATACCAGTACTTACAGTACATGTATCCTCCTCCAAAGTATCACAATACCAATACTTACAATACATGTATCCTCCTCCAAAGTATCACAATACCAGTACTTACAATACATGTATCCTCCTCCAAAGTATCACAATACCAGTACTTACAATACATGTATCCTCCTCCAAAGTATCACAATACCAGTACTTACAATACATGTATCCTCCTCCAAAGTATCACAATACCAGTACTTACAATACATGTATCCTCCTCCAAAGTATCACAATACCAGTACTTACAATACATGTATCCTCCTCCAAAGTATCACAATACCAGTACTTACAATACATGTATCCTCCTCCAAAGTATCACAATACCAGTACTTACAATACATGTATCCTCCTCCAAAGTATCACAATACCAGTACTTACAATACATGTATCCTCCTCCAAAGTATCACAATACCAGTACTTACAATACATGTATCCTCCTCCAAAGTATCACAATACCAGTACTTACAATACATGTATCCTCCTCCAAAGTATCACAATACCAGTACTTACAATACATGTATCCTCCTCCAAAGTATCACAATACCAGTACTTACAATACATGTATCCTCCTCCAAAGTATCACAATACCAGTACTTACAATACATGTATCCTCCTCCAAAGTATCACAATACCAGTACTTACAATACATGTATCCTCCTCCAAAGTATCACAATACCAGTACTTACAATACATGTATCCTCCTCCAAAGTATCACAATACCAGTACTTACAATACATGTATCCTCCTCCAAAGTATCACAATACCAGTACTTACAATACATGTATCCTCCTCCAAAGTATCACAATACCAGTACTTACAATACATGTATCCTCCTCCAAAGTATCACAATACCAGTACTTACAATACATGTATCCTCCTCCAAAGTATCACAATACCAGTACTTACAATACATGTATCCTCCTCCAAAGTATCACAATACCAGTACTTACAATACATGTATCCTCCTCCAAAGTATCACAATACCAGTACTTACAATACATGTATCCTCCTCCAAAGTATCACAATACCAGTACTTACAATACATGTATCCTCCTCCAAAGTATCACAATACCAGTACTTACAATACATGTATCCTCCTCCAAAGTATCACAATACCAGTACTTACAATACATGTATCCTCCTCCAAAGTATCACAATACCAGTACTTACAATACATGTATCCTCCTCCAAAGTATCACAATACCAGTACTTACAATACATGTATCCTCCTCCAAAGTATCACAATACCAGTACTTACAATACATGTATCCTCCTCCAAAGTATCACAATACCAGTACTTACAATACATGTATCCTCCTCCAAAGTATCACAATACCAGTACTTACAATACATGTATCCTCCTCCAAAGTATCACAATACCAGTACTTACAATACATGTATCCTCCTCCAAAGTATCACAATACCAGTACTTACAATACATGTATCCTCCTCCAAAGTATCACAATACCAGTACTTACAATACATGTATCCTCCTCCAAAGTATCACAATACCAGTACTTACAATACATGTACCCTCCTCCAAAGTATCACAATACCAGTACTTACAATACTTTTACCCTCCTCCAAAGTATCACAATACCAGTACTTACAGTACCTGTATCCTCCTCCAAAGTATCACAATACCAGTACTTACAATACATGTATCCTCTTCCAAAATGTAATATGCTAACAGTACCCTTTTCTGTAACCTCACAACTCCATTTTCTGTAATTAGAGTATATATCGACAAATCACATTAAAACAATTATAACGGAGGAAAATTGTATACTTGCCTGTTTTGTAGACTGTTTATCTTGAAGGTAAGCAAACAATTACTAAAATTATAAGTTGATTTGTAGGCTGATTTTGTAGTCAATCTCTGAGCAGTTCTTCTCTCAACCTATCAAGTGAAACGCCCCCATCCAATGTACAGTTTGAGGTTAGATACAGGTAGATATACCTGTTACCTGTTTATCTACCTGGTCACATTAATGACGTTCATATCTACCTGGTGTTTTATTGGTTAGATGATGCTACACTGGAATGAATTTAACAAAGATGATAACAATTGTACACGTGAAGTTTAATTTTATCGCTTTTAGCTCACCTGGTCTAAACGACCATGGTGAGCTTATGCATAACGCAGCGTCCGTCATCCATCGTCTGTCTTCCGTCGTCTGTACGTTCGTCAACTTTTCCTTTAAAATCCTACTGATCTACATACTGTTCAGCCATATATATATATTAACTAACTTTAGTTGGCTCCTATATACACCAACCGTTGTTATAGCTTGGTCTGTAACGTACTGTGATCGGTATCAATCTGACTGGCCAGCTGGTTGGTTGGTTGGCTGGTTGGTTGGTTGATGGGTTTTACGTCTACACTTCACTTACGAAGTCGGTGTTCGGTCGACGTCAGCTGATTGATTGATTGATTGATTGATAGGTTTTACGGAAAATGAGTAGAAGGGATAAAGTATGGAGTGAAGGTATAGAAGAGGGAGACAGAGGAGTGAATTATTTACTGTATAAGTCTAGTTTTAGTAAGACGGCTCCTAGGCCTAATGTTGCCTTACCCTAACACTAATCGTATAGCAGCACCATGTCTGGACCAGAATTGAGGTAGAAAAGCCACCAACATTAACACCAGCGCCTAACTAATAAAAAAATGGCTTGTTTAAATAATTTTGAAGTCCTTCTAAATGTATTCAAAAAGAGACCCTAGTTCTAATGGCGGAAAATTTGGAATAAAGCTTACACTATCCTCTGCTACAAAGGGCCAAGTGAGCTTATGCCGTGGTGCGGCGTTCTTTGTCCATCCGTCCGTCGTCAATATTTTACCTTAAACGATTTCTTCTCAATATCCAAATGCCCAGGGAGATGATCTTTAGCCAATAGCATGCTGGAATGAGGGGCTACCAAGATTGTTCAAATGAATGACCTTGACCCATTTTCAAGGTCACAGGGGTCAAATATGTTTAAATCCTTTAAACACTTCTTCTCAATAACCAAGAGGCCTAGGATGATGCTATTTGACCAGGAGCATGCTGTAATAAAGGGGTACCTAGTTTGTTCAAATGAATGACCTTCACTTATATTAAAAGGTCACAGGAGTCATATATGTCAAATGTGTTTAAAACCTTTAGAAAACTTCTGCTCAATATGCAAGAGGCCTAGGATGATGCTATTTGACCAGTAGCATGCTGGGATAAATGGCTACCAAGTTTGTTCAAACAAATGACCTTTACTTATATTCAAGGGCACAGGGGTCAAATATGATTAAAAAAAATTAACAACTTCTTCTGAATAACCTAGAGGCCGAGGATAGTATTTAGTCAGTAATTTGCTGGAATGAAGGGCTACCAATTGTGTTCAAATGAATGACCTTGACCCACTTTCAAGGTCACAGGGGTCAAATGTGTAAAAATATTTAAACAACTTCTTCTCAATAACCAAAAGGCCCAGGGTACTGATAATTGGCCTGTGACATGCTGGGATGAAGGGCTACCATATTTGTTCAAAAGAATTACCTTGACCCACTTTCAAGGTCACATGGGTCAAATGTATTTAAATCTTCAAACGATTTCTCAGTAACCAAAATACCCTGGGTCCTGATATTGGGCTTGTAGCATGCTGAGATGAACGGCTACCAAGTTGGTTCAAATGCATGACCTTGACCAACTTTCAAGGTCACAGGGGTCAAATATGTTTAAAACCTTTAAACAACTTCTCAATAGCTAAAAGGCCTCTGATGATGAAATTTGGCCAGAAAGATGCTGGGATGAAGGGCTACCAAGTTTGTTCAAACAAATGACCTTCACACATTTTCAAGATCACAGGGGTCAAATATGTTCAAAACCTTTAAACAACTTCTCCTAAATACCCAAGAGGCATAGGATACTGATACTTGGCCAGTAACATGCTGGGATGACGGGCTACCAAGTTTGTTAAAATAAATGACTTTCATCTATTTTCAAGGTCACAGGGGTCAAATATGTTAAACACCTTTAAACAACTTCTTTTGAATACCCAAGAGGCATAGGATAATGATATTTTGCCAGTATCATGCTGGGATGAAGGGCTACCAAGTTTATTCAGATAAATGACCATCTATTTTCAAGGTCACAGGGGTCAAATATGTTAAAAATAAACAGCAACTTTTCAATAACCAAAATGCCCCGGGTGATGATATTTGACCTGCAGCATGTTGAAATGAAGGGCTACCGAGTTTGTTAGCTCACCTGGTCAAAATGCTTATGCCATACCGCAGCGTCCGTCGTCTCTCGTCCGTCTTTTAAACGCTATTTGTCCTGAACGGCCAAGTAGATTTGACTTAATTTGGTCTGGAGCATCCTTAGGCCAAGGGGACTCAATTTTGTATAAATGGTGGGTGTGGCCCCCCTGAGGTCAGAGGGGCGGGGCCCAATATGGGAAATAGAGGTAAAACCTTTGAAATCCTTCTCCTACCGGAAGGATTAAGGGATTTCGTCTTAATTTAGTCTGGAGCATCATTGGGCCAAGGGTATAAATGGTGGGTGTGGCCCCCCTTGGGGCAGAGGAGCTGGGCCGAATAGGGGAAATAGAGGTAAACCTTTAAAATCCTTCTTCTACCATAGGGGTGAAGGGTTTTCTTCCCAATTTGGTCTGGATGATCTTGTGCAAAAGGGACTCAATTTTGCATTAACAGTCCCTGTGGCCCCCCTGGGGGCAGAAGGGCAGGGCCCGATAGGGATAACATAGCAAACTCTTTGAATACCTTCTTCTGTACGAATGACAGGATTTTATCCATATTTAGTCTTGAGCATCCTTGGGCCAAGGGGACTCAATTTTGTATAAACGGTTGGTATGGCCCCCTCGGGGGAAAGGGGTGGGGCTCTGTTTGAAGTTTGTTCTCGCTATATCTCAAGTACTGGATGGATCTTTCTGAAATTTCATATGTACTTACAGCACCTACCATGGAGTGCTATATCTTTATTTCATAAACAGCGTCCGGCGTCCGGCAACTTTTTCCTTTAAAACGCTACTAGTCCTTAACGGCTCAAAGGATTTGACCAAATTTGGTCTGGAGCATCATTGGCCAAAGGGTTCTCAGTTTTGTATAAATGGAGGGTATGGTCCCCCTGGGGGCAGAGGGGCGGGGCCAAATATGTAAATCTTTAAAAATCTTCTTCTCAACCAATAGAAGGATTTTGACCAAATTTGTTCAAGAGCATTTTTGGACAAAGGAGCCTCAAGTTTGTATAGGGTGTGACACCTCTTGGGGGCAGAGCTCAATAGGGGCAATGGAGGAATGTTTTTCTCCTACTATACAAGTGAAGGGATTTAAACCAAATGCAGTCTGAAGCATGCTTAGGGACAAAAGAATCCATTTTGTATAAACTGAGGGGTGGGCCCCCTTCTTTGGGGCAGATGGGTTGGGCCCATTAGGGGAAGTAAAGGAAAACATTAAAGATCCTTCTACTTTTGTACCGATGAAGGGATTTTTACCAAATTTGGTGTTGAGCATCGTTGGCCAAAGGGTTCATAGTTTTGTATAAACAGAGGGTATGGCCCCCCTGGGGGCAGACCCAAGTAGGTAAATCTTTAAAAATCTTCTTCTCAACCAATTGAAGGATTTTGACCAAATTTGTTCTAGAGCATCTTTGTACAAAGGAGCCTCAAGTTTGTATAAACCTAGGGTGTGGCCCCTCTGGGGGCGGAGGGCCCTCTGGGGGCGGGGCCCAATAGGGGAAATAGAGGAAAACATCAAAGACCCTTCTCCTTCTGTACTGTTGAAGGGATTTTAACCAAGCTTGTTCTAGAGAATCTTTGGGCAAAGGGAATTTAATATTTATAAATGAAAGATGTGCACAAGGCGTTATTAGTTATTCACTATTTTGGTTCAGGTTTGATCATAGAAGCTTCCTTCAAAATTGTATTGATATCATTTAAACAATTTTTGAAAAGAAGTTGAAAATGTGAATTGTTTACAGATGTGCCAATATGGACAAAAACAATTGCAATAGGTCACCCGAGACCGTGTGTAAGGTGACCTTAAATACAGCGATGTTATTAAGCAGTCATCATTATTTATTTTCATGTTAGTGTAACAGTATTAACTCGTTCACCCCTGAAATTTTATAAAAGACTATCCCAACCTTTGAATTGGAAGAGTTCAAATGTGTCTTCAGGGTTGAATGAGTTAATTTTCAAATTGTTGCAGTGCCTCAAAACCAATACAGAATAATAAACAACCACAACAAGAAAATATTAAATCAGTATTTTAATAACAGTAATAAATGTATTGTATATAACAAATAAACACCATTGGCACAATGCGAGTATGTGATTCCACGAATAGCAATGATAAATTGTTCATTGAATGCTAAGAGTCGGATGCTATGATCCTGTGTACACCTCTAAGCATAGATGGTAAACCTGTGCTGTCCAGATGCCATCTGAAATAAGTGGTACATTGAGAAAATACTTGATATTCACCTGTTATTTTTAATTGAGTGGGTTAAATATTTTGTTACTTTTCATTGTTGCAGAGTTTAAAGTATTTATCCAACCAGCTTTTTCAATTCCTGTTTTTGTTCAAAACAAACTTGGCATATACTATTTACCAAATCCATATTTCAAATCTTTAATTCCTACATATATGTATTGTTTGAGACTTGAAATCATGAGAAACAGAACCTTTGACACTTACCTGCCTGTATGTATTTCTGGACTAGGATTTAAAACAACAGCAGCAAAACTGCAATGTAGATACCAAGGATGAAATGTAGATACCAAGGATGGAAATGTAGATACAAAGGATGAAATGTAGATACCAAGGATGAAATGTAGATACCAAGGATGAAATGATGAAATGTAGATACCAAGGATGAAATGTAGATACCAAGGATGAAATGATGAAATGTAGATACCAAGGATGAAATGTAGATACCAAGGATGAAATGATGAAATGTAGATACCAAGGATGAAATGTAGATACCAAGGATGAAATGATGCAATGTAGATACCAAGGATGAAATGTAGATACCAAGGATGAAACGCCTTATTTAGAAGAACTTTTTCCTAGCATGGCCAATGATGTAAATGAAGAATATAATAAGAGATAAAGAGTATATATACTGAGGAAAGCGTGCAAGACTTATCTATTCTTTATTAATGAACTTGCAGTGGTTTATCAGTATGCTATTGTAGCATGGTCTTTTTCTGTGCCCTGCTTACTTTGATCCATGAAAAGTTTTCACCTGATTTCTAAATTTAGGACAAAGAAAACATCTTTTTGAGAAATTAGAGGGTTTCTTGCTTTGAGTTTTAAATAAGTTATCACCTCATCCTGTTTGAGTGAGGAGACACTTAGATTCATGCAGATATATAGCTTCACTTAAGAAGATTTTTTTCAATCTTTCTCCATGAATGTATTACATTCTTTCTGCACTAGAGAAGCTGAATAAAATGGGTTATGTGTACAATTAGAAAATTGGTTAAATATTGTGTGGAGGATTTTAATTGTACATAAGATTACGGTCACCTTCTAGCTTCTAGAGGGAATTTCCCTTTAGCTCAGTGGTAGAGCGTTCGACTAGGATCCTGGAGATCGAAGGTTTGATCTCCGGTGGAAGCACACTACTCTCTTTCCTGTTACACTATATTGACTCAAGTCAAGTGTTCATGGGACATCCAAACCTTGTGCATCTCTTGCATAACATGACCAGGGATTTGGGAGGGAAATTTCCATTAAGTGTACTTATATTTGCACACTCAAATTTAACAAAGGTGGAACAAAGGGGGGAGGACATATTAGCATACGCTTGAATGAGTGGAATTGCAGTACCCTAATTTACAAATTATGCAAATGTCATTTTTTGAAATAGACTAACATATACTGGGTGTACAGTGGGTGTAAGGGAACAAGCCCATAGAACGGCAAGCCAGGTAAATTAGGCGAGTACCTTAGAACAAATAAAGCTTGCTTTTCTTTCACAAACGAAGTATGTTATCGTCATTTAGTCTCCCATGAAATCTTACATTGTATGATATAGATAGCCTCAGTTACCGGAGCTGTATGCTCTAATTTTAACCAAGGACATGAATTAGCGGATGAGATGAGTAGCCCGAAAGTCGCTAAGATTAGAAACCCCACTAAAACTAAAATACAGTATAGGGAAGCTGTATGACTGACCAATAGGTGACCAGCTTATACTACACCTGTACAAGCGGACCAAGGACTTACTTTGGAATCTGCAGAAGGTTGACCAGGTGTTGTGAACGGCTGACCAAAGCATCTTGTATCTCCGGGTCCTGGGCCCCACACTGCTGCTGCTGTTGACTGACCTTGCTGAGACACAACACCGCCCTCGGGATGAGGTCTTGGCACCGCGATGACAACTACAACACATGAGTGGTGATACAGGCAAACTAGCATGGCTGTTGTACTAGGGAAATTTCACAGGTCAAATAAATGACATTACTCCTCCCTTACTTAAGGTCATAGGAGTGTAGTGCTAAACGGAAATAGGAAGTACATCCCTAGTTGAAAATCCAATGTAGGGAGACGGTATCACAATTTCCGCATATTTAATATTAAAGTGATGAATATTGTATGTTTATTATTGACAGAACAGTGTGTTCTTTCAATATTAAAGTATTGCAAAGCAATCCAGGCATTAATTCAGTTGTTTTTTAATCAATGAGTTTTTCAAGAACGATAACTCTCGCATGCAATTACAATGTGTATATTTAATCGTTTTTGGATAATTAATATTACACAATTTCAGCATTTATGAAATCGATATGTATACATTAATGCAATACTAATCTATGTTAGTATCATTTTTATTGACACTATTTTGCAAAAAATTATGTGTTTCAGTTTCAATTTGTTTTTCAAAATTCACTCCTTTTTACATAAATTTCCATTTAAAATCCTTAAAATTCTGACAACCTGTAGTTTTTTTTGTGGCAGAAAATTTTCTTTACTTCAAAGCAATATAACTACAAAATTTGATTAAATTCTACTGAGAGATGGCTACACAAACCTATTAGCTTAAGAATAATGTTTTGTACAATCAGTCAACATTTCTAGCTTTTGTACATCCCAATTAGAATAACTCAATAGACCGGGGAAATATTTGTACTGTTTTTCCACAACCAAAAATGGGACAACATGCATAAAATATATGTTTAAATAAAATGAAATTTCTTTTTAGATTACAAAGTGTATAATATTAACTCTACTACCTTTTCCCTGAACATGACTTATGTTCAAACTACCGGGTATTGGTACATTCCAACATTCCTATCACCCCGACTTTATTTGCTATTTGTTTGATTTACCTTAGCAATAGATGACATGAGAATGGAGATGATCTTGGCATGACCTTCAGGACAGGTCACCCTCCCCATGGAAACCATGGCGGACATTTCGTATGTGAGAGGCTCTAGCGTGTCGAAGAATCTCTTGATGATGTCTGTGTTACACCTGTCATCATGAGTCGAGGAACAGTACTCTCCAACAGCCCACACCTGGGTAGTATACAGCATTTTCATCGATCATTAGGTAAACCTAAGAAATCTTTGTACAGTCAAATTATCTCCCCTTAATTTGCTAACACCTCTGTTTCCAGGGCCACTTGCGTTTGAACCAGAGATGATTGTATATGAAATAGGGATGGACCTTGCAATTTGATGTTATACTTTCTGGCGAGCCTTGGCAAAGACTTCGAGGCCTGTAATAAGACTTACAGGTCTGTCAGGCTTTGTACCTGTAATGCTACATTAAAACAAGAGGCCCAAGGGCCTTAGCGGTCACCTGAGTTATATCATAGGTACTGGTAGCTTTATTTTATTGTTTAGATGTGATGTGGAAATCAGCATGTAAACTAAGTGAAATTCAATACTTGTCATGTCATCAATGGATAAGAATTTGAAAATATTGGTAAATGTTCCCTTTGGGGCCCCGCCCTAGCCCCTGGGGAT